>NC_083575.1:2015553-2043053 GCF_027579695.1 Neoarius graeffei | reverse complement strand
AAAGTTTACAGTTTTCCATCAGTTACTGTTTTTTAATTTCACTTTCAATTAAACAATTCCCCTAACCAGTGTTCTGTACCTGTTGTTATTTCTCCAGATGAGACTCACAGACACAGGAAACGTCTTCTCTCACATTCACAGTGGCGACTTTAGAGTCCGCAGGAGACACAACTGATTTAAGTCTGTCCTTTACATATGAAGTCAAACTGAAAAACTCTCCAATGTTTGTTTATAAAAATACAGCTTTAGGGTGAAAAACCCACATGCACTGTTACCTGAACAACAGTTTCTGGTTTTTTTTGGGCGTGTCCCATACAGTGTAGGAGCACAACAGGCCCAGTGAGGTAATAAAAGCAGGGAGCGGCGGTATGACGTGAGTCACTGAAGAACTATTGAAGTGACTGAACTATGTCTAGACTGGTCTGGGAGACTCAGCGCAGGAATTAGACTCCTGATGACGTCACAGCGAGGTGAAAAGATAAACATCAGAAAATGACTTAAACCACTAACAATCACTCCACTCACACATACGAAACACAAGCAAATCCGCATTATTATAATCTGAGAATGGGTTTTGTGTACAACACTGATAGGAGGAGAAAGAGAAAAAGGGAGGAACGTTACAGAATGTGGGTTAAAAATAATAAATTGCCTCAAAATTGAAAGACGACTCTGTTGATGATCAGCACACTGTGTGAAGTTCAGTTTACTGTTGTTCCGTCCATTATAAAAGTATAAGGAGTGAAATTCTTTGGCTCAGACTCCTGCCATAGCAGCATGAGCGAATACAATAAAATAAAAACCTAAAAAAAACAATAATACAAATAAAAAGAGAGTAAATCAACAACACCGAGAGAACACGGGACAATATACGAGACAGAGAAAAAAATGATGCAGCAGTAATTTTGAGAATGTCCTAAAAGATAAAGATTTAAATCTGATGATGAAATATATATATTTACTTCACCTATATTACATCAATAAATCAGGACAATGACACAATAAATCATATATTTCTGTCCACATTCACTGGATATGAGCAATCGCATGCTCTGATTGGCTACTCTACTACTAGGATATCGGCTTATATACCGTGAGTAGAGAAAAACAAAATGGTGGAGCGTGTTACTGAACCAACCAAGGACGAAATAAAAACTCTACTTGAAAACAAAACCACAAACAATACAAAACAGCAACAAAATATGGAATATTTGGAATAAGTATTTGATGGTAAGCACATCTTTTTTTATTTTTCAAGAATTATCATTGTCGCATTTTTCACAAATTGCTCTTGTCATTTCACCGATTTGTTTACATTCTAGGTGGAAATGATTTTGTCCGACATTTTGTATATAGTTTTTATTTATCAAATTTTCAAAAAAATAAAAATGCTCTGTTTCTCAAAATCCAGTGAATGTGGATAGAATAAAACAGTTATTCCACTTAATCTCGGTGCTACGCGCCTCATCACCCATCAGCTCATGTACGACTCGATTTCAGGGAATAACTGTTAAACTTACACACACAGGTTACTGATTACAAAATGTTCCTCCTACATATAAATGTCATGCTGTCAAAGAGATCAGGAGATGCGATTCTGAATAACTGCAGTGACTCACACCATCATCATTCTTATCTCGAGATATTTTTAGACAGGAATTCCATCTGACTGCATTTAACGCGTGTGAATCATTTAGAGTTCTTCAGTAAGTCCTGAGTCTGATCATCCTGTCTGACATCACTAGGAGCTTTTTATTCTCACAAAACTTTACTGTAAAGTAATGACACAATGACATACTCAAACTTTCTAAGTATTACCAGATGATCATCACAGAGGATGGGATTTCACTCTGTCTGTCTGTTTGTTCTGTTCACACACGTGACTTGTGGAACCACTTCCTGTTTTGTCTGTGATGGTTCTTCCTGTTTTCAACCGAAACTGGAGGATTACACAACTGCACGTGCTCCATTCTTCTAGGACACGCCCACCAATGTGAGGGAACTCCTGGTATCCAGGGAACAGCTGGACTGTTATTACTGTCAAGTAGTTTTTATTCAATTAAAAGCAGAAGTGTGATGTTTTGGTGAAAGTTATCATGAGTTACATGTGAAATGTTTTAAATCTTAAATGAATTCAGAACCAAACAAACACACTGCCAATAGAATTAAAGGCTTGCTGTCCTGTATAAAGCTTTTAATTCTTTTTACAGTATATTTGTTTTGGTTCTGAACTCATTCAGGATGTAAGGGATTTCACATTTACAGCACAGAGTTCATAATACATCAGGAATAAATCAGTTCTGTCTCCTGCAGCCTCCAAAGTCCACACGCTGATTCTGAGAAGAGTTTCATTCCGTGTCCATGAAGCTGATCAGCACAAATAATGACATTCAAGAGAAAACACTGTAGAAGACAGAAAATGATGGAAATGTATAAACCTACCCACATTAACTTGAAACCCATCTGTGGAGTTTACATGAAGTGTGGAGAATTATTAAAGCATGTGGAGAAACAGGTCATTAAACAGACTCCATGTGAAGAGAAATCACCCTGACAATCCCTGTGCTCTCATCTGATCATCACTTCATCATTACCTTTTTTCCTTCCTCATATCTGTCGCTCCGCCCACTGAGGAGACGGAAAATCAGGAGGAAATCAGAAGGTTCTTATTCGCCGAAGCAGCACTTTTAAGTCAAGTTTATTTTTATAGCAATTTTAACAATAGACATTGTCGCAAAGCAGCTTTACAGAATTTTAATGACTTTAAATATGACCTAATTTTATCCCTAATCTATCCCCAATGATCAAGCCTGTGGCGAGGAAAACCTCCCTCAGATGACATGAGGAAGAAACCTTGAGAGGAACCAGACTCAAAAGGGAGCCCATCCTCATCTGGGTCATAACAGACAACGTGACTATAACATTTTTAACAGTTTTAACATGAAGTCAGTTTCGTTGATGTTATAAACTGTTCATTGATGGAAACTTGAGTGTAAAACTGTTCATGACAACTGCAGTCCTAAAGTTAGCAAGTCAGCTGTAGTCCTAAAGTAGTTGATGATGATGATGATGATGATGATAGTTTATTTCAAACGTAAACAAACAATGAATAAATAAGCAGATAACAAGAAAAACAAAACAGCATTTGCAACAAAAACACGTAAAAAGCCACTAAATTAGAAAATAAACCTTAAATAATATAGGTAATAATAATATATCAAAATCAAAACAAAAGAAAACAAGACAAAAATACAAACAAGGACGCACTAAGCAGTTTTGAGTTTACACACACGCACATACATACATACATACAGTTAGGTCCATAAATATTTGGACAGAGGCAACATTTTTCTAATTTTGGTTCTGTACATTACCACAATGAATTGTGAACAAAACAATTCAGATGCAATTGAAGTTCAGACTTTCAGCTTTAATTCAGTGGGTTGAACAAAATGATTGCATAAAAATGTGAGGAACTAAAGCGTTTTTTAAACACAATCCCTTCATTTCAGGGGCTCAGAAGTAATTGGACAAATTAAATAATTGTAAATAAAATGTTCATTTCTAATACTTGGTTGAAAACCCTTTGTTGGCAATGACTGCCTGAAGTGTTGAACTCATGGACATCACCAGACGCTGTGTTTCCTCCTTTTTAATGCTCTGCCAGGCCTTTACTGCAGCGGTTTTCAGTTGCTGTTTGTTTGTGGGCCTTTCTGTCTGAAGTTTAGTCTTTAACAAGTGAAATGCTGCTCAATTGGGTTGAGATCAGGTGACTGACTTGGCCATTCAAGAATATTCCACTTCTTTGCTTTAATAAACTCCTGGGTTGCTTTGGCTTTATGTTTTGGGTCATTGTCCATCTGTATTATGAAACGCCGACCAATCAGTTTGGCTGGATTTGAGCACACAGTATGTCTCTGAATACCTCAGAATTCATCCGGCTGCTTCTGTCCTGTGTCACATCAATAAACACTAGTGACCCAGTGCCACTGGCAGCCATGCATGCCCAAGCCATCACACTGCCTCCGCCGTGTTTTACAGATGATGTGGTATGCTTTGGATCATGAGCTGTACCACACCTTCGCCATACTTTTTTCTTTCCATCATTCTGGTCGAGGTTGATCTTGGTTTCATCTGTCCAAAGAATGTTCTTCCAGAACTGTGCTGGCTTTTTTAGATGTTTTTTAGCAAAGTCCAATCTAGCCTTTTTATTCTTGAGGCTTATGAGTGGCTTGCACCGTGCAGTGAACCCTCTGTATTTACTTTCATGCAGTCTTCTCTTTATGGTAGATTTGGATATTGATACGCCTACCTCCTGGAGAGTGTTGCTCACTTGGTTGGCTGTTGTGAAGGGGTTTCTCTTCACCATGGAAATTATTCTGCGATCATCCACCACTATTGTCTTCTGTGGGCGTCCAGGTCTTTTTGCATTGATGAGTTCACCAGTGGGCGGCACGGTGGTGTAGTGGTTAGCGCTGTCGCCTCACAGCAAGAAGGTCCTGGGTTCGAGCCCCGGGGCCGGCGAGGGCCTTTCTGTGTGGAGTTTGCATGTTCTCCCCGTGTCCGCGTGGGTTTCCTCCGGGTGCTCCGGTTTCCCCCACAGTCCAAAGACATGCAGGTTAGGTTAACTGGTGACTCTAAATTGAGCGTAGGTGTGAATGTGAGTGTGAATGGTTGTCTGTGTCTATGTGTCAGCCCTGTGATGACCTGGCGACTTGTCCAGGGTGTACCCCGCCTTTCGCCCGTAGTCAGCTGGGATAGGCTCCAGCTTGCCTGCGACCCTGTAGAAGGATAAAGCGGCTAGAGATAATGAGATGAGATGAGATGAGTTCACCAGTGCTTTCTTTCTTTCTCAGGATGTACCAAACTGTAGATTTTGCCACTCCTAATATTGTAGCAATTTCTCGGATGGGTTTTTTTCTGTTTCCGCAGCTTAAGGATGGCTTGTTTCACCTGCATGGAGAGCTCCTTTGACCGCATGTTTTCTTCACAGCAAAATCTTCCAAATGCAAGCACCACACCTCAAATCAACTCCAGGCCTTTTATCTGCTTAATTGAGAATGACATAACGAAGGAATTGCCCACACCTGCCCATGAAATAGCCTTTGAGTCAATTGTCCAATTACATTTGGTCCCTTTAAAAACAGGGTGGCACATGTTAAGGAGCTGAAACTCCTAAACCCTTCATCCAATTTTAATGTGGATCCCCTCAAATGAAAGCTGAAAGTCTGGACTTTATGCCCATGCCCGTTATATAACTATAACTTGAATATGTTTCAGTAAACAGGTAAAAAAAGAAAATTTGTGTCAGTGTCCAAATATATATGGACCTAACTGTATTGCTAAGATAAGAAATTTAATGTCACTACGTGACGCGGAAAAACTAGTTCATGCTTTGGTTCCCTCCAGGTTGGATTATTGTAATGCCTTACTGTCTGGATGTTCCAATAAGTGCATAAACAAGCTCCAGTTAGTTCAAAATCCAGCAGCAAGAGTCCTTACTAGAACTAGAAAATATGACCACATCACCCCTGTCTTATCCACACTGCATTGGCTCCCAATCAAATTTCGCATTGATTATAAAATACTACTATTGAACTTTAAAGCACTGAATGGTCTCGCACCACAGTACCTGAGTGAACTTCTGCTCCTCTATGACCCGCCACGCCTACTTAGATCAAAAGGTGCAGGCTATCTGCTGGTACCTCGTATAGTGAAGGCTACATCAGGGGGCGGAGCCTTTTCTTACAAAGCCCCACAGTTATGGAACAGCCTTCCAAGTAGTGTTCGGGAATCAGGCACAGTCTCAGTGTTTAAGTCTTGGCTGAAAACAAATCTGTTTCATCAAGCCTTGTGTTAATGGTGTTTATGAGGTAAAGGTGTAGATCTGGAGGATCCTCAGACAGAGTGTTTTGGTAAACTGGGATGTATGGATGCTGTCAGTCCCCACTCGCTTGCTCACTCGAGTTTGTTGATGGTGTAGTGGCTGCTGCTTTATGTCCCGGGGCCCCTCATGCCTGTGTTACCTTCTGACTCTCCCCTTTTAGTTATGCTGTCATAGTTAGTTGTCGGAGTCCCTGCTTGTACTCAGTGCAATATCTATACTGTTCCTACTTATTCAGGTGACACTGAGCATACCTAACAACCTGTGTTTTCTCTCTCTCTCTCTCTCCCCCCCAATCTGTCCTTCTGAGCTACATGTTGGTCCTGAGATCGAGATGCTGAACCTCTTCTGCTCCTTGGACCTGCCTGATCCATCCTGGTGCCCTGTGTCTGGTTGGAGTCTCATTGCATCGCTCCTGTGGAGGACGGCCCCATGTGGACAGTTGAGGGTCACACCTGGAGGACGCTCTGGACTCTTGCAGTGGTGCTTTTGTGGCTGGGGACTACAGTTGACTTGCTGGCTTTGTGACTGTGGTTGTCGTGAGCGGTTTTGCACTCGGGTTTTCATCGGTGAGGAGTTTATGGCATCAGCGAGGCTGACTTTATGTTGAAACTGTTGATGTTATAGTCATGCTGTCTGTTGTTGCCCAAATGAGGATGGGTTCCCTTTTGAGTCTGGTTCCTCTTGAGGTTTCTTCTTCATGTCGTCTGAGGGAGTTTCTCCTTGCCACCGTCGCCACAGGCTTCATCATTGGGGATAGATTAGGGATAAAATTAGCTCATGTTTTCAGTCGTTCAAATCCTGTAAAGCTGCTTTGCAACAATGTTTATTGTTAAAATCGCAATACAAATAAACTTGACTTGACTTGACAGACGGGGGGACGACATGATGAGACTTTAATATGATTGGCATTGACATTACCATGATGACATTTACTCCTGGCTCATAGGATATACATTATTACACAAGTACGCATGTAAACATTCGCACTTTAGCCAATACATGTGTTTTAAACATTTTAAGCTCATTTTGGTTCAGTTTGTTCCACTGGGGCTCATTTAATCAAGTTGTTTCAAAGTTTTCAGAGTAAAACCAAACAATATAATTTGCCAGATTTACAAATGTTTCACTGATTTTCTTTCTACTCATCTGTGTATACATATAAATGCCAATTTAGCCACACCCACAAAACTCCATAAAAGGCAAAGCTCACAGAGAGCTCAGAGGAAACAACAAAACAACGATGAAACGGTGAAAAAGCAACACATGCTAAATCAGCCACTGCAGCGGGTCAGCGATCACAGACACACGAACTTGAACTCTTTATAGCGGGTGCCATTAGTTTTGTCCAAATTGAATGGTTAGTCTTATGTGGGTTAATTTAAGGATTTGTTCTGGAATCACTTTCTTTCAGGTCATTAATATTAAACATTCATTTCCTTCATGTGATTTAAACATGACTGTAATCTGTATATAAACTCATCACCAATTATACGACTCGAAGACGATCAGTCATGGTTCACAGCAGTGAGTCTCCTGACACAGAAATTTACACAATCTCAGGGACAACAGCTAGGATACTGCCGAAGTACAGTAGTGCTTGAAAGTTTGTGAACCCTTTAGAATTTTCTATATTTCTGCATAAATATGACCTAAAACATCATCAGATTTTCACACAAGTCCTAAAAGTAGATAAAGAGAACCCAGTTAAACAAATGAGACAAAAATATTATACTTGGTCATTTATTTATTGAGGAAAATGATCCAATATTACATATCTGTGAGTGGCAAAAGTATGTGAACCTCTAGGATTAGCAGTTAATTTGAAGGTGAAATTAGAGTCAGGTGTTTTCAATCAATGGGACGACAATCAGGTGTGAGTGGGCACCCTGTTTTATTTAAAGAACAGGGATCTATCAAAGTCTGATCTTCACAACACATGTTTGTGGAAGTGTATCGTGGCACAAACAAAGGAGATTTCTGAGGACCTCAGAAAAAGTGTTGTTGATGCTCATCAGGCTGGAAAAGGTTACAAAACCATCTCTAAAGAGTTTGGACTCCACCAATCCACAGTCAGACAGATTGTGTACAAATGGAGGAAATTCAAGACCATTGTTACCCTCCCCAGGAGTGGTTGACCAACAAAGATCACTCCAAGAGCAAGGCGTGTAATAGTCGGCAAGGTCACAAAGGACCCCAGGGGAACTTCTAAGCAACTGAAGGCCTCTCTCACATTGGCTAATGTTAATGTTCATGAGTCCACCATCAGGAGAACACTGAACAACAATGGTGAAACATCTGTGAAACATAGTGGTGGTGGTATCATGGTTTGGGCCTGTTTTTCTGCATCTGGGCCAGGACGGCTTGCCATCATTGATGGAACAATTAATTCTGAATTATACCAGCGAATTCTAAAGGAAAATGTCAGGACATCTGTCTATGAACTGAATCTCAAGAGAAGGTGGATCATGCAGCAAGACAACGACCCTAAGCACACAAGTCGTTCTCCCAAAGAATGGTTAAAGAAGAATAAAGTTAATGTTTTGGAATGGCCAAGTCAAAGTCCTGACCTTAATCCAATGGAAATGTTGTGGAAGGACCTGAAGCGAGCAGTTCATGTGAGGAAACCCACCAACATCCCAGAGTTGAAGCTGTTCTGTACGGAGGAACGGGCTAAAATTCGTCCAAGCCGGTGTGCAGGACTGATCAACAGTTACCGCAAACGTTTAGTTGCAGTTATTGCTGCACAAGGGGGTCACACCAGATACTGAAAGCAAAGGTTCACATACTTTTGCCACTCACAGATATGTAATATTGGATCATTTTCCTCAATAAATAAATGACCAAGTATAATATTTTTGTCTCATTTGTTTAACTGGGTTCTCTTTATCTACTTTTAGGACTTGTGTGAAAATCTGATGATGTTTTAGGTCATATTTATGCAGAAATACAGAAAATTCTAAAGGGTTCACAAACTTTCAAGCTATCACTAAAGATACATGATCATTCATCACCACAGGTTCAGAAATGCTTTTCAAAAGAACAAACTACATGTTTAAAGGTACACAAGTCTAATAGAACTACACCTGATTTATGGGGATCACTATATGGCAATAACATCATGACTTCAGAGAATCACCGTCTGTCCAATTACGTAAATCACTGTTCCCTTATGCACAGTTACTAGTTACGTTTTTAGATGCAAGTGTCGACATGTCCTGATTGTATCTCTAAACGCGGTCATGCAGGTCTTTCCATTACAGCATTAACTGGATCTGATTATTTCCCCATTCACATGTCACTCAGGTGCAACAATAAAGTTATTGTTGTCATTCCTCATCATTACCGTGTTCCCTCCATTCACCTCCACATTTAAAACCTGACGCTCACTTATAAACCCCACAAAGACACAAAAAGCCACAAGAACAACCTTCATCAACACTCGTCTGTGTCCTGCAGCCAGATTACTGGAAGAAAGGAAATTCAGCACCACTCTGACTCTCCCAAGGAGTGTCGAGCAAAAGTCACTGCACTCATATGATGGGAAGTCACAAGGATCCTCAGGGTAACATCTAAGGACCACGCCCCCTTTACATGCCACCACATAAATTAAGTAATTAGGTTTCTGTAAGAAAAGTAAGGGCTCAGCTTTAATTTCAATTTGTTTATAGACTTCTTTCAGCTGTTCCTGTTTGGGATCGCCCCAGTGGAATATGTCCCTCCATCTCCTCCTGTCACACCAACTGTCCTCATGTCCTCCTTCACCACATCCATAAATCTCATCTTTGGTCTTCCTCTTTTCCTTCTACCTGCAACTCCATCTCCACCATTCTGTTCTCCTGGATCTTTCCTCTGTATGTGTTCAAACCATCTCAACCTTGCCTCTCTCACTTTGTCTCCAAGTTGTCCTACACGTCCTGTCCCTCTAATATTCTCGTTTTTAATCCTGTCCAACTTTGTCACTCTCAATAAAAATCTCAGCATCTTCAGCTCTGCTCCGTCCAGCTTAGCCTCCTGTCTTTTTGTCTCCAAACCAAGAACATTGCTGCTATTATTACTGTCTTGCACACTTTCACTCTTCCTGGCAACCTTCTGTCACAGATCACTCCTGACATCCTCCTCTCCTCCATCCATTCCAACCCAGCTGCACTCTCTTCTTCACTTGTCTTCTGCACTCGCCCTTACTTTGTCCAGTTGACCCCAGAGATTTGAAGTCATCTGCTTTGGCCACCTCTATTCCTTGCAGCTGTACCATTCCACTGTCCTCACCCTCACGCACATGTTCTCTGTCTTTCTCCTACTGACCTTCATTCCCCTTCTCTCTAGTCCACACCTCCACATCTCTAAGTTTTCTTCCACTTGATCTCTGTTCTTGCTACAGATCACAAGATCGTCTGCAAACATCAGTGTCCATGGGGCCTCGTGCCTGATGTCATCTGTCAACCTGTCTATTATCACTGCAAATAGGAAAGGGGTTAGGGTCGAGCCCTGGTGCAATCCAAGATCCACCTTCAATGCCTCTGTCATTCCCACTGCACAGCTCACCGCTTTCACACTGTTCACATCCTGCACCAATCTCACACACTTCTCCACTACTGCTCATTTCTTCAGGCACTGCCACGCCTCCTCTCTCGGCACACTGTCATGGTTACATAAACACCGCCCAAAATGAATGACGTAGACTTAAATGATAGGTGCAAACTGACGAAATGCATTCCAATCTTGAAATGAAGGGGCGGGGCAGGGTGTGTCACAGGGCACTATAAGAAGGCACCAGACAGCTCTCAGCCCCAGAGTGAAAGAGCGCAGTGCAGACAGCGGTTCTGTGTTACTGATGGTGAGTTTGTGGTCCCCCCCGACCTGCCTGAAGTGGGATATGAGAGTGAAAGCTCGGAGGAGTTCAGCACTGACTCTCTCTCTCCTTCTTCTCCTCCTTGTGCTGGATGGTGTTTCCTCTTACAGTAAGTCTCCTTTTTTTCCAGCTTTCTGCTTCCAGCTCACATCAACCGCTTTATTTTCATTACACTGCTGCTTATGGAGAGAACTCAAACTGTTCTCCATCAACTCTAAACTGTACAATCTACTCCAACCTCTACATTATTATCATTTTCACACGAGCTATTTGTGATGTTTGCCCACGGAGGAATTGTAGTAGATTTTAAAGAATGAGGAGGCAGTAGTTATCGTTCATCCTTTTACTTGTCCTTAACTCTCAACGGTACACTGCACAATGCATAGAACAGTCTCATGGGATCTCTACTCTCCCGATTACATCACATCTACTCTCCAATATAACCAGTGCCACCTGCTGGTGGTGAAGTATACTATGCATCCTAAAGCATTAGTAATCTGCAAACACAACATCTCCCCTGTTTCTCACAAGATTACTTTACCCTTATGAAACTGAAATTATATTTCACTGAACATAAAACGTACATCACATACATTCATTCTACTTCTCTAGAAATGAGTAACATGTTAAAACATGAGAGTAGACAGTGCCTAACTGTAACCGGCAACATTAAAGTTAACTGCAATGCATACAATTGTAAACTTAGATTCTTCAAGGAACTAAGATAAGTATTGTATATAAGTGCAACAGAAGTATATCACCAAAACAAGACTAATTAAATTTCACCTTGAAAACATCAATCTGTCTTACATTCTTCTCTTTGTTTTTTTTTTCACATTGTCAAAGGAACCATAGAACAGTATAACATTTTTTTTTTCATAGGGCAGCGATCCACCTACACCCTGTACATATCTTCTTGTCATTTCGTCACGTAATCTTTCATCCAGGTTGGCGGTTGACTCTCTCTTTGCCGTGCAGCAGATCTAGGTGATGTCTCTGCCGGACTGGTACTGTCCTCCGGTTCATCACGTTGAGGTGTCTCCTTGTGAAGAGACAGGCGTGCTGCATTCCACCTTTTCCCATCACTTAAGATGAAGGTGCTGGGGCCGGTTCGCTTCAGGACTGTCAAGGGTTCAGTGTATTGTCTCTCTCCCTTTCCCACATGGAAAGGCTTGCGAATGCGCACTTTGTCACTGACTGAAACCTTGGGGCGTGAGTGAGTCTGTGTGGGGGTGGGGCGTGAGTGAGTCTGTGTGGGGGCGGGCGTGAGTGAGTCTGTGTGGGGGCGGGGCATGAGTGAGTCTGTGTGGGGGTGGGGCGTGAATGAGTCTGTGTGGGGGCGGGGCATGAGTGAGTCTGTGTGGGGGCAGGGCGTGAGTGAGTCTGTGTGGGGGCAGGGCGTGAGTGAGTCTGTGTGGGGCGGGGCGTGAGTGAGTCTGTGTGGGGGCGGGG
The DNA here is from genome assembly GCF_027579695.1 of Neoarius graeffei. NCBI lineage: Eukaryota > Metazoa > Chordata > Actinopteri > Siluriformes > Ariidae > Neoarius > Neoarius graeffei. The sequence continues at coordinate 2,030,865 of NC_083575.1, read as the reverse complement.
CGTGAGTGAGTCTGTGTGGAGGCGGGGCGGGTGAGATGATGGGGTGAAAGTAACTTTTATTTCTTGCCGGTATATTATTCTGAGTCATAGTCCGCGCTGCAAAATGCACCTAATTATTTATTATCGTCTACTTGTCAAGCATTCACTCGGACTTCTTATCACTCAGTAGTACTAGTGTAGTACTTTATCACACTATCACTAGTTCCTCTGCTCGCTCCAACCAGACAGTAATCTGGAATCTTTGCCCCAACTTCCACTCGATTTACGAATTCTGATCAAAGTAATTTTTAAATAGCCTATCATGAAACATTAACATGTTTCTTTATATGCCTTTTTATTTGGGAGACTTTGCAACTAACGCCTGTCTGCTGAAACCCTTTGATTACCAGCTGCGCACGTTAGAGCACAACATCTGGTTAAGCCGCATGCGCGCTGTAGCTCGCTCGTTGTTTGTCCAGTGAAACACTGCACACATAATAGAATATTGAGACATCAGCATTTCTGTACATGTTGTTTTTATTTGGGAGACTTTGCAACTAATGTCTGTCTCCTAAAGCACTTTGGACAGCAGCTGCAGTGGCTCCGCGCGCGCGCTGTGTCGAGTGAAACCCGGAAGTAACTCACTTCAGACAGAATTCAGAGACAGGCCACAGCCAGGTATAGGCAATGGATATTGAGGAAAACGGGCTGCTTTTTTGTTATGCTGAAAGTGCAGAGACAGTATATTTTTCTTTCTGGTACGGCCAAATCTTTTAGTGGTACCCGGACAGGTGTTCTGTAAAGTTATCCTACCTCTTGGATTTGTCCTACCGAGCCTACTGCGCATGCGCGGAATCCAGGAGGGTAGGAAAATTCAACAGTAGTTTTGTCCTACCGATCAGCTGGGCTGATAGAAAATCGGTGCGTATTTCACGCATTTGCCAATTTTTATGTTTTGTGCGTATTGGGCGAGTCTTTGGCTGAGTCAAATAATTTGTAATGACTTGTTTTGAATAATAAAATGGTCTTCTTCTTCTTCTTCTGATTAATGGCGTTTCACAATATTTAATTGTATATCGCCACCTACTGTATAGGAGTGTGTGAGTTGGTCAGGTCAAGTCTTCGGCATGATCGGGGAAACAAAAAAAATTTTATATATAAGGAAATTAGGAAAGTGTAAGGAACTAAATTCTTCCCATTAGTCTAGTGTCTATCAGATATGTCATAAGGGCTTTAATACTCTTTCCCTGCATTCCCTCCTCTTTCAGAATGTTATGAATGTCTCCTTTACCTACTTGTTCTAACCATTTTCCCCTATGATCGTTATATTTCTTACAGCAGAAAAGAATGTGTTCTACGTCTTCCTTAACTTGACATTCAGCACAAAGTCCATTAGTTTTCCCCAAGACATGTAGTGTGGCATTGAGGCCAGTGTGTCCTAGTCTCAGCCTTGTGTATGTAACTTCCACCTTCCTTCCCAGCCCCATTGAAGTGATTCTTTTCCCACCAATCTGTTGTTGCACATTAAAGTATTGCCTGCCCTTTGGGTTTGTCTCCCATTCATCTTGCCATCTACTCATAGTTACTGATTTGATAAGAGATTTAGCTTCCCCTTTTCCTAATGGTATGTGAATTGCAATACAGTGATGACCTAAAGCTTCCTTGGCAGTTTTATCTGCAACTTCATTACCCTTGAGGCCTCTATGAGCTGGTACCCAGCAAAATTGAACAGTGAGTCCAAGATTTCTGAGTTGAGCCAATAGCTGTTTCATTTCAAGGACTAGGTCATCTCTTATTGCATTTCCAGAGACAAAGCTTTGCAAAACAGAGAGTGAGTCTGTGCATATGACTGACCTTAAAGGTTTAACTTCTTCAATCCATCTCAAAGCTGTAATTATAGCAGTTAATTCTACTGAGTATATTGACAAGAGGTTATTCAGTCGATATCCATATGTCTTCTTGAGTTCTGGTATGCAGATTCCTATGCCACACTGACCATTTTGAGGGTCTTTCGAACCATCTGTGAATATCTGTAGGTAATCATAGAAGGTAGAATTTAAATAATTTTTGCAATGTATTGCAAGGCTTTGTTCGTTGGAGTGGTCTTTCTTTGCTGTAAGTAATACTGTATTAACATCTGGAGCAGGGAGGATCCATGGGGAGACACTACTCATGGCCAATGCAGAGTTGAACTTAAGATTTTTAAGACCATACTGTCTTGCAGACTCATCAATATACCATCCAAAGCCCGTAGCTTTTTTGGAGTATTCCCAACAGTTTGTAAGCACTGATATGGCTGGATTGTGAACGCTACACTGTAATCTGACCCAGTACGTCAATGACAGTTTTGTAAATCATAACTGAAGTGGGGTTTCCTCTGATTCCACTTGTAATGCACTAATGGGAGTTGTCTTAATAGCTCCCAGTGCTATTCTCAGGGCCCTTGACTGTACTCTTTCCAGTTTCAGGAGGGATGTTTTACAGGCGGAGCCATACACTATACAACCATAATCAATATTTGACCTTATCAATGCTTTATAAATATTAAGTAAGGATTGTCTATCTGCTCCCCAACAGAGACCATTCGCATTAAGTTTAGAACCTTTTTACACTTTGTTTCGACATATTCAATATGGTGTTTCCAAGAGAGTTTGTTGTCTAACCATAAACCCAAATACTTGAAGCCCTCTCCTCTTTTGAGTGGATGGTTGTAAAGCAGGACTTTATGTCTCTCTGGAACTTTCTTCTGTGTAAAGTATGTCACTTGCGATTTTTGTACAGAAAACTTAAAACCCCACTCCACTCCCCATTGTTCTAGGATATATAAGTCCTTCTGTATTGTTTTAGTAATATATGGAATATTATTGCCCCTTCTCCAAATGACAGCATCATCAGCATACAGTAGCCCATCATTGATTCTGCTCGAGTTCTCAAAAATGTCATTAATCATAATATTGAATAAAATTGGGCTAATAACACTGCCCTGCGGAATTCCACCTTCCACTAAGAACTCTTCTGACACAGCTTCTCCAACTCTAACCCTCAAGGTACGTTTTGATAGGAAATTTAAAATGTAGTTGTACATCTTCCCTTCAATGCCCATTTTCTGTAGTTTAATTAACAGTCCTTCTCTCCACATTGTATCATATGCCTTTTCAATATCCAGAAAGATTGCTACCATTGCTTCTTTCATAGTCAGTGCCTTTTCTATTTCATTTGTGAGTTTGACCAGTGCATCTGTAGTTGACCTTTGCTTTCTAAAACCTGTTTGATAACCATGGAGTAAGTTATTATATTCCAAGTAATAGTTAATTCTTGTTAGGACTAGGACTGTTTTGGCCTCTAGAGGCCGCTGTTATTTCCTTTTCATGTCGTGTTTATTTTGGCCTCTAGAGGCCGCCACTGTTCCTGTGTTTTGTGTTTGTGTTAATTGCCTAATTATCTTCACCTGTGTCCTTAATTAGTTTGTCTATTTATACCCCTGAGTTCAGTCCTCTTGTCACGGAGTCTTTGTGCTGTTATGTTTATCTCCAGTTTCCTTTGTACTGTGTTTTTTGATCTTCTTAGCTTTTGAATTTTTGCACTTTGCTTTTCTTTTGGATTATACTCTTTGGTTTTTTTTTGTCTTTTGTTTTGCCCTGTATATAGTGTATATAGTTTAAATAAACCTTTTGATTCTTTTTCTACTTCCGCCTCACGCCTCTGCATTTGAGTCATCCCCCTGGTGGCCTAGTGGGGGTTTGCTGGATTATCACACCAACGAACCAGGTTCGAATCCCAGCAAAACCCTAACAGAAAGACTCCGTCATGACCGACTCAGCAGAGGCTGCTTCAACTGTCTACCCGGCCAACCTTCAGGGAATTATGGCAGCTTTGACACGCTTCGGAGCGACCATGGACGCTCATGGACGTACGCTCACCAGCCAACGTGAGGCCCTCGCTCGCCACGAGGAACTGCTTCAGCAAATTGGGAAAACCCTGGCACAGCTGACATCTCTGCCTGCATCTCCTGCTCCTGATCCAGTTCCTGCTCCTGATCCAGCTCCCACTCCTGCTCCAGTGCCTCCTGCAATGCTGCCTTCTTCACCTCGCGAACCCAGCCTTCCTGCACCACAGAGGTATGACGGCAAGCACAGTGAGTGCCGAGAGTTCCTTACCCAGTGTCAACTCACCTTTGAGCTTCAGCCTACCACCTACACTACGGATCGCCGCAAGATTGCCTTTGTGATCACCTTATTAGCTGGTAAGGCGCGAGCCTGGGCTACTGCTATCTGGCAAAGACAGGGACCTGAGTGCTTTGATTTCCAGCTGTTTTCTGAAGAGATGCTTCGGGTCTTCGATCAGGCAGACATCAGTACCGACGCAGCCCGAAAGCTCATGTCCATCCGGCAAGGAGGAAGCGTCGCAGATTACGCCATCTCGTTCCGAACACTCGCAGCAGTAAGTGGATGGAACGAGACTGCCCTGGTGTCAGCCTTCCACCATGGTCTGTCTGACCCCATCAAGGACGGTCTGGCCTCTATTGGATGCCCAAGTGACCTCGAAACCCTCATCTCACATGCTATTCGTCTGGACAACAGGATGAGAGAACGCCACCAAGCCTTGAGCCCCCCCAGCCTCCCTACCTCTACCTGGAGACCGTCTACCTCCTTCAGTGACTGTCCAGAACCCATGCAAGTGGGTCGTACTGGCCTCTCCGCATCTGAGAGGGAGCGCAGAAGGAGGGACAAGTGCTGCATCTACTGTGGCAAGCCTGGTCACTTCCGAGCATCATGTCCCGAACTCTTGGGAAAAGGACCGCCCCGTCCAGCCGAGGGAGGGTTGTGACGGGGCCTACCCTCTCTCCCGGACTCCCTGGCCAAGGAATCTACATCCCGGTCTCCATCTCCTGGGGTGAGTCTGTCCACTCTTGTCAAGCTTTGATAGACTCAGGGGCGGCTGGGAACTTTATGGATATTCACTTCGCCCAAAGCATCAATATTCCGACTGCACCTCTTGAAGTCCCACTGTCTGTGTCTGCCCTCGATGGCCAAGCGTTAGGTGATGGAAGAGTCACCCAAGTTACTTCTCCAGTTTTCCTCCAGTCTCAAGGTCACAAGGAAGAAATATCCCTGCACCTGATTCCTTCACCTGAGTTCCCAGTTATTCTAGGCCTTCCTTGGCTTACTCGCCACAACCCTCGCATAGACTGGGTAACAAGCCAGGTTGTGGAATGGGGCCCTGCATGCCATGCCTCTTGTCTGCTCTCTAGCTCTCCTGTGTCTCCTGCCGAGCCCCCTGATCTCACCGAGTTATCTCAAGTTCCCACAGAGTACTGGGATCTCAAGGAGGTATTCAGCAAGAGCAGGGCCGCCGTTCTTCCTCCGCACCGGGCCTACGACTGTGCCATCGACTTGCTCCCTGGGACTACCCCTCCTCGTGGCAGACTGTTTTCACTCTCTCAGCCAGAACGCAAGGCCATGGAGGAATACCTCAAAGATGCCCTGGTCTCTGGGTTTATTCGACCCTCCACTTCACCTGCTGGAGCCGGCTTCTTCTTTGTCGGCAAGAAGGATGGGGGGCTCCGACCATGTATTGATTACAGGGGCCTGAATAAGATCACTGTGCGCAACCGATATCCCCTTCCGCTGATGTCCACAGCTTTCGACCTGCTCCAAGGCGCCACCGTCTTCACCAAGTTGGACCTACGGAACGCCTACCACCTCATCCGTATCCGACAGGGAGACGAGTGGAAGACTGCCTTTAACACCCCGTCTGGGCACTACGAATACCAGGTGATGCCCTTCGGACTCACCAACGCACCAGCTGTTTTTCAGGCCCTAATCAACGACGTCTTAAGGGACATGATTAACCTATACGTTTTTGTCTACCTCGACGACATCCTTATCTTTTCCAAGACCGTGCAGGAGCACCGCCACCATGTCCGCCAGGTTCTCCAGAGGCTGCTACAGAACAATCTGTTCGCCAAGGCCCAGAAATGCGAATTTCATGTTCCCGAGGTCTCCTTTCTGGGATTTATTGTACGGACAGGCCAACTCCAAATGGACCCTGCCAAGACCCTGGCCGTCCGGGACTGGCCTACTCCCAAGTCCGTTAAGGAGGTTCAGCGGTTCTTAGGATTCGCTAACTTCTACCGCAAGTTCATCAGGAACTTCAGTTCTGTGGCAGCACCCATGTCAGACCTCACCAAAGGGACAGGTGGATCTTATGGCTGGTCTCCTCAGGCAGAAAAGGCGTTCAAAGACCTCAAGGACCGCTTCTGCACGGCACCCATTCTGGTTCTCCCGGACACCTCCCAACCATTCATCGTGGAGGTGGACGCCTCGGACAGTGGTGTCGGCGCGGTGCTCTCTCAACGTTCGGAAGGAAAGCTGCACCCCTGCGCTTACTTCTCCCACCGCCTGAGTCCTGCTGAGTCCCGGTACGATGTGGGGGATCGAGAACTGCTAGCGGTCAAACTGGCCCTTGAGGAGTGGAGGCACTGGCTGGAGGGAGCACAACATCCATTCCTGGTTTGGACTGACCACAAGAACCTGGAGTACCTCCAGCAAGCCAAGAGACTGAACCCTCGACAGGCTAGGTGGGCCCTGTTTTTCAGTCGGTTTGACTTCACCCTCTCATACCGCCCCGGCTCCAAGAACACCAAACCTGACACACTGTCCAGACTGTTCTCTGCCACTAACAGGGAGAATGAAGTCGGGCCTATTATCCCTGTGTCCCAGATTGTGGCCCCTGTCCGCTGGGGTATTGAGGAGGCTGTCCGACGAGCCCAACGCCAGGACCCCGGTCCTGGGACGGGGCCACCAGGCCTCTTGTACGTCCCACATCAAGCCCGGGCCAAGGTTCTCCAGTGGGGTCACTCTTCCCCTCTCACCGCCCACCCGGGAGCTCGGAGGACCCTGGACTTCCTGAAAAGACGCTTCTGGTGGCCTAACATGGAGAAGGAAGTAAGGTCATTTGTCCTGTCCTGTGAGGTTTGCACCAGAACCAAGAACCCACGACAGCGTCCCCAGGGTCTCCTGCATCCTCTGACCATTCCCCGGCGTCCCTGGTCCCACGTGGCAGTCGACTTTATCACGGGTCTCCCTGAGTCACAAGGTAACACGGTCATTTTGGTCTTAGTTGACAGATTCTCCAAGGCCTGCCGCTTCATACCACTGTGCAAACTCCCCTCTGCTCTTGAAACTGCGAAACTTTTGTTTAATCATGTCTTCCGAGTCTTTGGTCTTCCACAGGACATCGTCTCAGACCGAGGGCCCCAGTTCTCCTCCCGAGTGTGGCACGGGTTCTGCAAGGTCATCGGAGCCACTGCCAGCCTCTCCTCTGGGTTTCACCCACAGTCCAATGGTCAGACGGAGAGGCTCAACCAGGACCTGGAAACCACCCTGCGAGGCCTGGCTATGGATAACCCGACATCGTGGAGCACCTGGCTGCCATGGGCGGAGTACGCCCACAATACCCTGCAGTCATCGGCCACCAAGCTGTCGCCATTCCAGTGCCAATTCGGGTTCCAGCCACCTCTGTTCCCGGACCAGGAGGAGGACGCGGGGGTGCCCTCGGTCAACCAATATGTGAGACGGTGTCGCAAGACCTGGAGCAAGGTCAGGAAGACCCTCATACAGACCTCCAGAACCAACCAGACTCAGGCCAACCGCCATAGAAGACCTGCACACGCTTTCCGCCCTGGGCAGCGTGTTTGGCTGTCCACTAAGGACCTTCCACTGCGGGTGGAGAACCGCAAGCTTGCTCCTCGCTACATTGGCCCCTTCAAGGTGGTGCGCAGGGTGAACCCTGTCTCCTACCGGCTCCAGTTGCCCCGGACTCTGAGGATCAACCCCACTTTCCATGTTTCCCTGTTACGGCCCGTACTGACATCTACGTATGCCCCTGCCCCTAGGAACCCCCCACCCCCCCGCATCTTCCAGGGGCAGACTGTGTTCACTGTGAATCGCCTGCTTGACTCCCGCCGGGTCCGCGGCGGGTTGCAATATCTGGTGGACTGGGAGGGCTATGGTCCTGAGGAGCGCTGCTGGGTTCCTGCTCGGGATGTCCTTGATAAAGAACTATGTCGGGACTTCCATTCGGCCCATCCGGATCGCCCTGGGAACGTCAGGAGACGCTCCTAGAGGGGGGGGGTCCTGTTAGGACTAGGACTGTTTTGGCCTCTAGAGGCCGCTGTTATTTCCTTTTCATGTCGTGTTCATTTTGGCCTCTAGAGGCCGCCACTGTTCCTGTGTTTTGTGTTTGTGTTAATTGCCTAATTATCTTCACCTGTGTCCTTAATTAGTTTGTCTATTTATACCCCTGAGTTCAGTCCTCTTGTCACGGAGTCTTTGTGCTATGTTTATCTCCAGTTTCCTTTGTACTGTGTTTTTTTGATCTTCTTAGCTTTTGAATTTTTGCACTTTGCTTTTCTTTTGGATTATACTCTTTGGTTTTTTTTTGTCTTTTGTTTTGCCCTGTATATAGTGTATATAGTTTAAATAAACCTTTTGATTCTTTTTCTACTTCCGCCTCACGCCTCTGCATTTGAGTCATCCCCCTGGTGGCCTAGTGGGGGTTTGCTGGATTATCACACCAACGAACCAGGTTCGAATCCCAGCAAAACCCTAACAAATTCTAATTACAACCATATTCTCCATTAGTTTGCCCAGGTGTGAGGTGAGGGCTATTGGTCTATAGTTGCCTGGCTCACTTTTATCTTTACCAGGTTTATGAAATGGGAGAATTGTTGATCTTTTCCAAGCAGTTGGTAATATGCCCTCCTTCCATACTTTATTAAATAACTTAAGAATAATTTCTAAAACTTCGTCAGGGAGTTTTCTAAACATGGCATAGCATAAACAATCACTACCAGGGGCAGAGTAAGCGGTATTATTTAGCGCCATTTTCAATTCTGTCATGCTAAAATCAAGATCTAGACTAGACATGTTTGATTCCCTTTTGGTAAAAAGGTTCTCATTCATACTCAAGATTTCCTCTTTTCTTTTCTTAAAACAGTCTTCTAAATGATTACCTTTATGAACATCTGCAAAAGTTTTAGCTAATATATTAGCCTTATCGACATCCGTAATATATTGGTTATCCTTGTTAGTTAAGACAGGAATATGAGGAGGTGTATATCTACCAGTCATCTTTTTGATCATCATCCATACTTGGTTAAGTGAGGTTTCTCTGCCTATTGATGAACAAAAGCTTCTCCAAGATTCTCTTTTTGCCTCTTTAATAATTCTTCTAGCTAATGCTTTCTTCGTTTGATAATCGAATAAGTTGTCATATGTTAGAGTATTACATAATAGCTTAAAAGCTTTATTTCGGTCCTTAATTGCTCGGGTACATTTATCATTCCACCAGGGAACATTCCTTGGGTTATTCTGACCTTCACTCATTGGTATAAATTGTCTTGCTGTGGAATAAATAAAAGAGCTTATACTGTCATTCATATCATTCACACTCTGATCAGATGGTATCAGTTTAGCCAGGTCTGCAGACATGTTCTGGAATTCCTCCCAGTTAGCTTTCCGAAAAAGCCATTTATGATATATATAGTTAGGTTCAGTCCTGATTTCCACATCCACTTTACACCAGATAGGAAAATTATCACTGCCAATATTAGTTGTTTGGTCAGTTTTCCATTCACATCTGTAGGCCAATCTTCTGTCAACTAAGGTTAGGTCAATACATGAAGTCTCATTCTTAGGGATATTCAATCTAGTACCGGAGCCATCATTCAAACACACTAACATCCTGTCATTGATAACTTCTTCAATCACCATACCATTCAGGTCTGTGTGTTTGCTACCCCATAAGATATTGTGGGCATTAAAGTCTCCACACCAGATCTCTGCATTATTCCTCCTAGTAACATTATTTAAAAGATCAACAGTTAGAGCTTTACATGGGTTATAATAATTAATTATAGTATATGTCTTTTTAGGCCTGTTAAATATTTCTATTACAATGCATTCATGTTCATTACTTGTTTTAATAATTTTATATGGAATCCCATCTTTAATGAATGTTATACATCCACCACCTCTCTCATTACATCTGTCATGTCTAACGGCACTGTAGCCCTTAATGACAAATTGTAAGTGGGCTTTCAACCAGGTCTCCTGGATACAAATGACCTCTGGTTTATCAGTTAACTTTTGAATGTATCTTTTAAGTTCTTGTCCATTGGCTATTAAACTTCTTGCGTTCCACTGTAAAATGAAAAGCATCATATACCATTCATATATCTTGAGTCTGGCCATATTTTAGAGTTAGCATTTCATGTATCTCATCTGCTTTAGCAGTAGCCCCTAAGAAGTCATTGGCAATTTTTACAATAGATTTAATCCTGTCGCTTTTACTTTAATATTTAAATGTTTTATTCATTACTGTACAAAGGAATGCAATAAAATCATTTTTCTTCACTAGTAGTGTTTCCTTTGTAATTTTGGTGCTGCATTCATACTTTTCCAAGGCTGGCGTAGGCCTAGGACCAGGCCTAACCTGGTAATGATTTCCAGCCAATACCTGCTCATTCAAGTCTATCAACACTAGATACTCTTTTGTCATTCTGCACCGTCTTAAGGGCGTTCGCATAAGACATATTACGTGTGACTCTGTATTTCTGTACCTCCTTTGCCTCCTTCTGTTTTTCACAACCACCATATGCAGCACTGTGTGGGCCTCCACAGTTGCAACACTTCAACACTAAAGTCTCACATTTATCATATTCATGGTCCCCACCACATTTAGCGCATCTTAATTTCCCTCTGCATTGGCTTGCAACGTGTCCAAATCTTTGGCATTTAAAACACCTTAAAGGAGGAGGGATGTATTCGCGGACTGTATAAGACATAAAGCCCATTTGGACTCTAGCTGGCAGGTCTTTACTGAAACTTAACAGAATTGATGTGCTGTCTATTTTCTCCTTACCTTTAGTTAATCGCTTAGCATCTAGTACTGCATATTTGGATAGATTCTCTTTTATCTCTTCAATAGAGACAGTCGTAGGAATTCCATATATGACCCCTCTTACTCTGGACGTCGTTCCTGGAATGTGCGAGGATATCTTAAGCTTATTAAGTGTGTTTTTCTTGAGAATGTTATTACGTTGTTCTTCTGAGCTAGCAAAGATTAGCAGTCTACCATTTCCCAAGAATGCAGCATGATGAATCTTCCCTATTTCTTTCTGAATGGCATTAGTGATGTGAATTGGGTGCAAGTCTGGTCCACCTTTTGCTTCAAAGGCAATAATTACTTTCCATGTTCTAGCCTCTACTTCTTCCTTAGATTGTCTTCTAGTCACTCTTGATTTCTTAACCACTGAGGCCACCGATTCTCCACTGCTATCTCTGTCTGACAGCTTCCTCACTCGGCTAATTTCTTCCCAAAACATATCATTACACAAATTATGACTTCCCAATTGCCCACCAGACTTCTCCGCCATGAGCACTCATATTCACTATACAGTTTCTAGTAAGATATCAATATTATCGTGTATTGAAGAAAGATTTAAATTTGCCGCCTCACAAATGCAAGTTCCCTTGGGTGTGTCCAGCCGCTGTCCTCGTCTCTCAATAAAACGGTCTGCATGAGAACTTGCTAATTGTAATGACGTCATGTGCTCTGCGCATGCGCAGTAGGCTTCGTGCATGTGCAGTAGGCTCGGTAGGACAAATCCAAGAGGTGGGATAACTTTACAGAACACCGGCCAGGACCGGCTCACTTTCACCCCTGGATAAGAAGTCCTAGTGAATGCTTGATAAGGGATTTCACACACACTGGAAAAAGAAGTGTGGTCTCACTGAGAGCTTTTTTTTTCTGTGTGTGTGTGTGTGTGTGTGTGTGTGTGTGTGTGTGTGTGTGTGTGTGTGAAACCCCTGATCGAACCCCTACTGGATTCTGGCTGCTCATAAAGTGTTGATTTAAAAGATGGCGTCTGTGTGATCGGTACAGTTCGAAACACTCTGCAATAAGATCATCAATAAACAACGTCCTGATAAATTCAACACCTGAGAACTAATATGCTCCAGTACAGGGGCGGAGCAAAGGGGTGGCTGGGGGGCCTGGCCACCCCAGGGCTGGACAATAAAATTTATAAAACCGATATGTCCCATGAAATGTTAGTTCCGCCCGCTGGATTTTTGTTCCGCCTATTTGGTTTGTGCGGGGATGCATATTACCGTAGCACATAAACATTTCACGCGTTCAAGCAGCAGGTGGTATCAGATAGTCATGCTCTACTCCGACAACACAACAACCTGCGAACTACGTGAACGTGCGATTAATTTGGGATGTAAGTTATTCATCTCTTATACTCTCCAAGTTCTCACTTTGTAGACATGCATTTACAATTCTGTCCTCAGACAATTCAGAGTTTCCAGAAATCTCCACTCTGCCCGGGGTTTTCGAAAGTATCCGTTTTCAGTGACTGAAACCTTCGTTTACATGTAAATGCAACCGTATAGATAAATATGCGTTTTTATAGATATCCGGCTACAGTGGGATTTGTGCTATGGGCACACATAGATAGATACTAGATAGATAGAGAGAAAATATAGAGATGTGTGATGTTTATATTAATGTGTGTGAGATGGTGTGTGTTACTGGTGGGAGAACACATTGATTAATAATTGTCACACTCATACATACACAACACTCATGCATTCTCTCAACACACACACTCTCCCCCTACCCCTCTCTCAACACACACTCTCCCCCTACCCCTCTCTCTCAACACACACTCTCCCCCTACCCCTCTCTCTCAACACACACTCTCCCCCTACCCCTCTCTCTCAACACACACTCTCCCCCTACCCCTCTCTCAACACACACACTCCCCCTACCCCTCTCTCTCAACACACACTCCCCCTACCCCTCTCTCAACACACACACTCTCCCCCTACCCCTCTCTCTCAACACACACACTCCCCCTACCCCTCTCTCTCAACACACACTCCCCCTACCCCTCTCTCAACACACACACTCTCCCCCTACCCCTCTCTCTCAACACACACTCTCCCCCTACCCCTCTCTCTCAACACACTCTCCCCCTACCCCTCTCTCAACACACACACTCTCCCCCCACCCCTCTCTCTCAACACACACTCTCCCCACACCCCTCTCTCTCAACACACACTCCCCCTACCCCTCTCTCTCAACACACACTCCCTCTACCCCTCTCTCTCAACACACACACTCTCCCCCTACCCCTCTCTCAACACACACACTCTCCCCCTACCCCCTCTCTCTCTCACACACACACACTCCCTCTACCCCTCTCTCTCAACACACACACTCTCCCCCTACCCCTCTCTCAACACACACACACTCCCCCTACCCCTCTCTCTCACACACACTCTCCCCCTACCCCTCTCTCTCAACACACACTCTCCCCCTACCCCTCTCTCTCTCACACACACACACACTCCCCCTACCCCTCTCTCTCAACACATACTCTCCCCCTACCCCTCTCTCTCACACACACACTCTCCCCCTACCCCTCTCTCTCTCAACACACACTCTCCCCCTACCCCTCTCTCTCTCACACACACACACACACACACACACACACACACACACACACACTCCTCCTACCCCTCTCTCTCAACACACACTCTCCCCCTACCCCTCTCTCAACACACACACTCCCCCTACCCCTCTCTCTCACACACACACACACTCTCCCCCTACCCCTCTCTCAACACACACACTCTCCCCCTACCCCTCTCTCTCAACACACACACTCCCCCTACCCCTCTCTCTCAACACACACTCCCCCTACCCCTCTCTCAACACACACACTCTCCCCCTACCCCTCTCTCTCAACACACACTCTCCCCCTACCCCTCTCTCTCAACACACTCTCCCCCTACCCCTCTCTCACACACACACTCTCCCCCCACCCCTCTCTCTCAACACACACTCTCCCCACACCCCTCTCTCTCAACACACACTCCCCCTACCCCTCTCTCTCAACACACACTCCCTCTACCCCTCTCTCTCAACACACACACTCTCCCCCTACCCCTCTCTCAACACACACACTCTCCCCCTACCCCTCTCTCTCTCACACACACACACTCCCCCTACCCTTCTCTCTCAACACACACTCTCCCCCTACCCCTCTCTCAACACACACACACACTCCCCCCCTACCCCTCTCTCTCACACACACTCTCCCCCTACCCCTCTCTCTCAACACACACTCTCCCCCTACCCCTCTCTCTCTCACACACACACACACTCCCCCTACCCCTCTCTCTCAACACATACTCTCCCCCTACCCCTCTCTCTCACACACACACTCTCCCCCTACCCCTCTCTCTCTCAACACACACTCTCCCCCTACCCCTCTCTCTCTCACACACACACACACACACACACACACACACACACACACACACACTCCTCCTACCCCTCTCTCTCAACACACACTCTCCCCCTACCCCTCTCTCAACACACACACTCCCCCTACCCCTCTGTCTCACACACACACACACTCTCCCCCTACCCCTCTCTCTCACACACACACACTCTCCCCCTACCCCTCTCTCTCACACACACACACTCTCCCCCTACCCCTCTCTCTCAACACACACTCTCCCCCTACCCCTCTCTCTCAACACACACTCTCCCCCTACCCCTCTCTCTCACACACACTCTCCCCCTACCCCTCTCTCTCTCTCTCACACACACACTCCCCCTACCCCTCTCTCTCTCAACACACACACTCTCCCCCTACCCCTCTCTCTCAACACACACTCCCCCTACCCCTCTCTCAACACACACACTCCCCCTACCCCTCTCTCTCAACACACACTCTCCCCCTACCCCTCTCTCAACACACACACTCCCCCTACCCCTCTCTCTCTCAACACACTCTCCCCCTACCCCTCTCTCTCAACACACACACTCTCCCCCTACCCCTCTCTCCCTCAACACACACACTCCCCCTACCCCTCTCTCTCACACACACACACTCTCCCCCTACCCCTCTCTCTCAACACACACTCTCCCCTACCCCTCTCTCTCTCAACACACACTCTCCCCCTACCCCTCTCTCTCACACACACACTCTCCCCCTACCCCTCTCTCTCTCAACACACACTCTCCCCCTACCCCACTCTCTCTCAACACACACTCTCCCCCTACCCCTCTCTCTCACACACACACACACTCTCCCCCTACCCCTCTCTCTCACACACACACTC
The DNA here is from genome assembly GCF_027579695.1 of Neoarius graeffei. Taxonomy (NCBI): domain Eukaryota; kingdom Metazoa; phylum Chordata; class Actinopteri; order Siluriformes; family Ariidae; genus Neoarius; species Neoarius graeffei. The sequence continues at coordinate 2,015,680 of NC_083575.1, read as the reverse complement.
TCCCCCTACCCCTCTCTCTCACACACACACTCTCCCCCTACCCCTCTCTCTCTCAACACACACTCTCCCCCTACCCCTCTCTCTCAACACACACTCTCCCCCTACCCCTCTCTCTCAACACACACTC
>NC_083575.1:1414755-1492255 GCF_027579695.1 Neoarius graeffei | reverse complement strand
CCAAAACCTGTAGTAGTCTGTTTCCTTTTAACATTAGTGGTAAACCTACCCAGCTGATAATAGTGTGGCGTGGTGTCAGGCCCGAATGCACTCCTACTCACTGATGAGAGGCGACTTTTCATCGAGAGCGTCCGCGATCCGTCAATCACAGGCCGAGTTATGACATAATGTATTCACCCAGTGTAACATTTGGAAGAAAATTAGAAGTAGATTAGATCCATATCTTTACCATTTTTCATGGGCCATCCGGTTTAATGCTTTTGAAATACAGACAGACAAATGTGAAAATTACCGGTCAGTGTCCACTGGTCTGACCTTATTTCCCACACTGTTATTATGTCGATGCCCAAAGTTCCCGTGCCCTGTTAAAATCCAACAGGACTCACACAGCTCACTTTTCACTGCATTCGTGTCACGAGCGAAAAAACTTAAACTATTGGACCTACTATTAAATATAAATTTATACCATAAACTCTTCAGCTCAATCCCACATAACCATTTACTTTGTTAATTTTTTAAAACCATATTAATTAAATAAAAAATGGCGGACATATCTCAGTATCTGCAATACTAAAACTTTTTTTTTTGGACAGGGGTGTGTGCACCGAGTGCCCCCCCCCCCCCAATCTGCACCAGTCATATATTCTGTCTGCTGCCATCCTCATCATTGAGGGTCAGTGATCTCGGAACCCATCCACGAGTTTCCCTGGATTCTCCTGGCTGATTACAGCAGACCAGAGGGACTCAAACCCTCGTCTGGTGGGTTCACATTCACATCTATGGGTGAGTTCAAGCAGCAACTGAACTAATCTGCATGTGTTTGGACTGTGGGAGGAAACTGGAGCACCAGGAGGAAACCCGCAGGCACAAGGAGAACATGCAAACTCCATGCAGAAAGGACCCCCCCCCCCCCCCATCAGCCGCTGGGCTCGAACCCAGAACCTTCTTGCTGTGAGGTGACAGTAATGACCATTGCACCATCTATAGACCTCTTGCAGTCACGTGACCAAATCCCGGCTGGAATGTAAACAGCCGCCATCTTGTCGGTCAACAACACAGCTGAATATTGTTGCACTCGTGTACAAAATGGATCAATTTCAACCGACGGACTACACGGCTCATTTTTCTAATGAACAGATAACTAGATATATGTCTAAAATAAACGACCTACAGATTAGTGACCCTTATGTCTTACCGGACGTAGTTTTCACGACCGTGTCAGTGGATATTGAACTGCCAGAGGTGGAATATCCAGATGTGTATAATTACCTCATTAACTTTCCCTCGCTGTTCAGTGGTGAAGCACTGCGTGCTTATAAATCTCTGGACAGTTATCTTTACAGAAATTCAGGATTTGTCAGCAACTCAGATGTGGCATCTTGTAAACAAGAAAATAACAATCCTCATTGGACGGGTAAGTCACTTAAGTATTGAGTACTAGAACTAATACTAGATATATCAGTAGTATCTAGTATAGCACTGACCAGCCGATTATGGTTGAATATTTTATATTATCAGTTAGATCAAGTATCAGTAGTCTATCACGATTACATAATCTGGAGAGGTCGGGTCATTGCTCTTCTTCCCTGAAAGACAGAAATGTGGTATAAATGATACAGGATTTATCTTGTAGTGTCCTGATCCTCAGATCTTTAACCCAGACGCATATAAAAAGTTGTTCTCCTCCAGGCTCTTCCAGGTTTCCATCTGTGTCCCAGTGTAGAATGATGTCTGCAGCACCAGGGAGTCTGAGATGTCGGGGAACTCAACGGATGGATCGTTTTCCAACTTGTAGGAAAAATTCTTCTTTGTTAGCATGTAAGGATCTAATCCCATTGAATGGGTTCTATATCCACTTCTTGGGTTTTTTTAAAATGTGTTTATTAATTTTCCTTTTTCCATCAACACAAGCAAGCAAACTAAAAACACAAAACTTCAACACAACAACACACCAGCAACACACAATGGTTCAGCTACACACATACAGTATCCATGTTAATAAAAGAAGTAAAAAGAAAGTAAATGAAGGAAAAGAAAACTAGGTGTACAGCAATGCGTCCCCTTATTATGACCTTCCAGGGAATCCCTGTAACAGAATGGAAGATACATTGGGGTCCAAGTAATTCAAATAAGGTTCCCAAACTTTATAAAATTGGTTTGATTTTGAATGTGATATACAAGTCAAGTATTCCAAAGGCACTAGATCAAACAGCACTTTATGCCAACCCTTAACGTTTGGTTCTTTATCACTAATCCACTGCAGCAAAATGTTCTTCCGAGCTGCAAATGTAAGAATACAGAACAGTCTTTGATTTGTTAACCTTACACCTCTAGCAGGCAGGCCTAATATAAGAGACAATGGGTCCATCCCCAGTTTTAATCCTAGTATCTCTTCAATTTCTGTTAAGACATTAGACCAATATTTTTGCAGCTTATGCCATGACCAAAGACAATGAGTTAGAGTGCCAATTTCTGTTTTACATTTGAGACACATTGGAGACAAACTGGGGTTGAACTTATGTCTGCGATTAGGGGATATATGCATTCTGTGCAAAATCTTAAACGGTATTGATTTAGCATGATTACAAACTGAGATTGTATTAGCATAGGTCCATATATTTTCCCACTCAGTAACACTGATTGTGACAGAAAGTTCTCTCTCCCACCCTTCTCTGAGTTATTGTAAAGCCATAGATGGAACAGCACGCATAGCTCCATAAAGTAGACTAATAGACACCTTCCTAACTGTTCCAAACAGCACTTCCTCAAGTGGAGATATGTCAGGGTTATCAATTAAGGTTGTGCTGTGTACTATATAATGTCTTATCTGTAGATAACGAAAGAAGTCATGCCAGGGGATTTGGTATTTCTCGATCATCTGGTCAAATGACATTAATGCATTATCAGTAAATAAGTCTTTTAACCTGTTAATACCACAATTACCCCACTATCTAAACAGCCATTCCAAGGTGACTTCCATGATGAAAGCTACTCAAATTTGGTTGAAGTCAATCTATGGCCCATAAATTCCAGAACAAATTTAAAATGTTATGCATTTATTTCATGGACATTATACAGCTCCTTAGTATAGCCAACATTTTTTTCATTTCTAACTACATTTTCATACAAAAAAAAAACAGGAGGAAAATGTGACTTCCGTGACAGCTACATCCTCAAAAATATTGACTGAAGAAATGTTTTATCCAGTTCGTAGCCTTCTGGGAGAGATGTACCATTTGTCTCACACAGTATACCAGGGGGAAGTCTAGAGATTCCTAAATTAAGCAAGCCATCATAAATTAGTAAATTGCTGACCTTGGAGAGCACTGGAAGTCTGTGACTTCCGTGACCAAAAAAATGTGACTTCCGTCACGAGTACCTCCACCAGTATGAAACAAAGTGCAAAAGTTGTATCTATTTATTATAATTTATTTTTAAACTCCCACATAACAATGCACAGAATAAAGTGGTCCTTAGTTCAACTTGGTGAACAAAGTTTTCCAAAATGTTATCAGCTGCAGATCCTTCGGTTTGTATGCAAGATAAAATGTCTTTATTCAAAGTGCACATAAGGTCACTTCTACAGGTTAAATATGCTTGTGACTACTTCAGATGAACAGTTTTGATTTCTGGCCCGTTCAGAGCTAGGCTTTTGGCTTCCTCAAGGCTGCTGGCTGGAAAGGAAAGTTGGCCCCTATTGTTAACTACGTCTGGGTTTGGCATGGTGCAGATAATATCGTCAGTGGGCTGCCAGGAATGGTCATGGTCAGACGGCCAGCTGTACAGGTTACTACTACCCCTTCTGTACTCAGCTGACAGCCCACTTAATTTGATTTTCTCTCTCCTCTTTCTCTGCCTTTCTGCCGGTGTGAGTGGCATTCTGGCTCAGCTGTATTAAGAAATATATCAGAAAAAGATTCCACAAAAAATTCCACAGTGCAAAAGGTCACTGCATTGGCATCTTTGGAGGGTGCTCCAAGGGGTGTGTCTTCCATCGTCATGGTAACAGTACTGGAGTGACCTATCCCTGTGATTTTTCATATATATTAACTTCAGATATATATCTTTGTAATGAGCTGCAGTTTTTAACACCTGGTGAGATTTGAAAAAATGACTATGATGTGTAGGTTAGCTTGGAATGGCTGTCAAGCCAGCATCAAGTAGTCCTGGTTGGAAATCAGGATTACTCAGAATAGGAGTAAAAGCTGATGTCAGTTTTGATCTCCCCTCAAGTCTACGCGTCAATCACCATGCCTTAATTGTGTTGAGTGTGACAGGATTGTCACAGCACAGCTTAATAGTTTTAAAATTCTTAATAAACAGCATGTCTCTTAATGGATATTTTGAAAGGGAGGATTTAACATCCATCCAGCCAGAGGTCGTCTTATTTAAGATCCAATCATAAATATATCGTAAATGAACACGCAGCTGGTACCTTCTGAGATCAGGTAAATCTAACCCTCCTTCAGAGCTTGGCAACTGCAGAGTAGCCATTTTTAGCTTTGGTTTGCGTTTACTTCATATGAAAGAACTGAGCCAACCATTTAGTTTTTTCACAACCTTATTTGAAAATAAAATCGGAATCATTTGGCTAGGGTAAAGTAGTTTAGGCAATATATTCATTTTAATCAAGTCTATACGTCCTAGCCAGGATATTGGCAGAGAGTTCCAACGCTCTAAACCTTGTCTCACTTCCTCAAACAAGGGAACAAAGTTGACTTTATACATTTGCTTAAATGTAGAGGTTATGTGTACACCTAAATAAGTAAAGCCTGCTGGAGACCATTTAAAGGGGAAGAAGGGCAATGTTTTAGGTACTGAATTTAGGCTCCCTAGCAGCATAGCCTCTGATTTTGTCAAATTGACTTTGTATCCAGAAAATTTGCTAAATAAGTCAATAACATTAAGCAACGCAGGTACTGAAGTCCCTGGATTAGAAACAAAAATTAAAACATCATCCGCATAAAGACTTATTTTATGATGCACTCTGTCTATTTGCAAGCCCTGTATAGCAGGTGCTGTCCTAATGGCCTCTGCCAATGGTTCAATAACCATGGCAAATAAAAGGGGGGACAAAGGACATCCCTGCCTGGTTCCTCTATGTACAGGAAAGCTGTCTGATCTGAGCCCATTAGCTAGAATGGCTGCTTGAGGATTATTAGACAGGACCTTGACCCATTTGATAAAATTATCCCCTACACCAGGGGCGTCACTAGGCCTTTTTTGCTGGGGCATGTGCCCCAGTAAAAATCAGCTGTGCCCCAGTAAGAAAATCTCATCTCATTATCTGTAGCCGCTTTATCCTTCTGGTCGCAGGCAAGCTGGATCCTATCCCAGCTGACTACGGGCGAAAGGTGGGGTACACCCTGGACAAGTCGCCAGGTCATCACAGGGCTGACACATAGACACAGACAACCATTCACACTCACATTCACACCTACGCTCAATTTAGAGTCACCAGTTAACCTAACCTGCATGTCTTTGGACTGTGGGGGAAACCGGAGCACCCGGAGGAAACCCACGCGGACACGGGGAGAACATGCAAACTCCGCACAGAAAGGCCCTCGCCGGCCACGGGGCTCAAACCCAAGACCTTCTTGCTGTGAGGCGACAGCGCTAACCACTACACCACCGTGCCGCCTCCAGTAAGAAAATGTTGGAAGATTTTCGTAACAAACTAGTTTCTTTGGCAGATCATTTATCTACTGTAAGTTGTAGGACAGAGTGTGTTTCAAACTTCTATTGCCTCTTCTTTCTAACTAATTTTCTGATTGGTCTGGGAGATTCTCACTGTAAACACAGCGTGCGTGTGGCATGCCATGAGTCCATTTAGCCTACTGGAGAGATGAGTCTACTCTGTGGAGGAGTCAGAGAACGGGCTCTGGATGAGTTAAGGTAGCGCGAAGTTTTTGCAACAAAACTAAGCAAACCATATTCTAACAAACCCATTAAACTACATCGAATTAAACGATATTAAATTACTTTTCCAGATGGATATCAGACAATTCTTCTCACGAAGCAGAGACAGGGCAGGGAAACAGTGACAGATGAGGAGGAGGGTGAGAGAGGTCAGATTAAGGTTGTAGGCTATGTGCTAGTCAGGCATAACTAACCAGCTAAGTTCGTGAATCGTGAGAGTTGAGGTGACACGTTTAGCATCAGCATGCATTAAAAGCCTAAATGCCAACAATACATTTTTTGGGGACTGGGATGTGTTTTCCATCTCGTTGACCTATTCCTCGCATAACTTCATCCACGAGAGCATGAGAATGATCCACTTTGCATAGGTTGGGGACAGGAACGTTAAGGTGCATTGTGCGGGGGGGGCAGTGCCCCAGTAAAGCTTAATTCCTAGTGACGCCCCTGCCCTACACCAAATTTATTTAGACAATAAAATAAATATATCCATTCAGCTCGGTCAAAGGCTTTCTCTGCATCCAAAGAGAGCACTAAACCATCAATTTGCCGATGCTGAAAAACCTGAAAGATATTGAGCAGTCATCTAACATTACTAGAATTTTGTCCCTTTATAAAACCAGTTTGGTCCTCCTTTATAATTTTAGGCAAGAGACCTTCAAGGCGCATGGCCAAAATTTTCCAGTCTACATTAAGAAGGGATATGGGCCTATAAGAGGCACAGGAGTCTGGACATTTCCCCTTTTTCAGAATGAGCGAGATATTTGCTTCTCTCAAAGTCTGGGGTAACTCATTATTTGAGAATGCGTTGTTAAACATGTTAACTAAAGTTTCCACTAATAGGTCCGAGAATTCTTTGTAAAATTCACAACTGAACCCATCAGGCCCAGGGGCTTTTCCATTCTGTAGAGTTCTTATAGCATTAACCACCTCTTGTCCCGAAATTAAGAATGAGTTTATATTCTGATGGTATGGTGGGCAAACTGAGCTGGGCAAAGAATTTATCCATTAAAGCAGTGTTTCTCAACCACTGGGCCGCGACCCACTAACGCCATCTAGTGGGCCATGAATTTTTTTCCAAGTTGAAGTTAGTTTTTTACTCATTAAGCTACGGTCACACTACAAGCTCACGATGCTTTGCGATGGATTATCAATGAAAATGAGGCGTTTTGGTGGCAATATACACGTGAGCTAAAAGTTGTGGTCACACAGCAGGTGAACACTTAACTGTCACGCCTTCACACGCTCGAGTCTGGCGCACCTCAAGCGGCCGCATGCACTCACGGAGCGTGTTGTTTGCGCTCTGGGACCCAGTCGTTATGGGAAACACCTGATACTGATTCGAGTGCAATCAGCACTTGCAGATACAGACGCTTTGCGAAGTATCATCATTATCACGGTCACATTTGCTTCGAGCCATGTTTATAATGCTGTTTCAATACTCTGCTTTCTGTTTTGCTTTTGCACAAAAAAAAACACTTGAAAGATGCTCTGGACACTTACAGTAATGGCTGAAGACTTCAGTCGACTTGCTAACTTTAGGACTGCAGTTGTCATGAACTAGGGTTGCCACCTGTCCTGTATAATATGGGATCGTCCTGTCTTTGAACATAAAATACTGCGTCCTGTATTAAATCAATATGCATTTTACAGATGCAATTTGTCCCATATTTTCAGACACATCTTTTCATAGCCTGTACTTGGACTTCAGAAGAAGAACAACAACAACAACTTTATTCATCACATGCTTGTGAAATTCCTCTCTGCATTTAACCCATCTTAAGCAGTGAACACACACATGCACACACACGTGAGCAATGAGCACACACCCACACCCAGAGCAGTGGGCAGCCATGCTAACAGCGCCCGGGGAGCAGTTGGGAGTTCGGTGCCTCACTCAAGGGCACCTCAGCCCAAGGCCGTCCCATATTAACCTAACCTGCATGTCTTTGGACTGTGGGGGAAACCAAGTGCTATAGCATACCGAGTGTATGCTATTTTCAGAGTGCTGAAAATAGCATACCATCACATAAAATCAAACCTATAAATGAAGTGAAGGTGTTTAATTTCAGTGGTGAGCTCCTGACCAACAAGCTCTGTGTGCTGTGTGAAATTTGCACGTCATGTCAACTCAGCATCAGTGGTTGCCTTGTACAGTTAAACATAGCAGTAGCGCCTCATTTGCTGTTTTAAAATGATGTCTGCAAGTCCGCCTGTGAAGTGTAAGAGGCTATTAAGATACAGGGCTGAATGGGAAATCAGAGTACCAGTGGGTCAGCTCTGTCCCTGGTGATTCTACTTTACATCTGTATGATATACCTAATTATGCTTCTGTACATAGATGTAGATTGACGAGACTGGGTGGGGGAGTGTCTATCCTAATACACGAGAGCCTTCAATTCATAGAACGAAAGGACGTTGCCGTACAATTAGAAGAAGAAAAATTTGAATCGATCTTTATAGAAATCCCTACATCTTCCTCTACAATGGAAAAAGGTCGTATAATAGGCTGCATATATCGACCCCCAAATTCGGATATAAAAACATTTATAAGTCACCTTACCCCAACCTTAGATGCTATTGATAAGGAAGGCAAAAACTGTTACTTAGTCGGTGATTTCAATCTTGATCTTTTAAAAAATGAAAATCACTCATTAACTGCAGACTTCCTAAATACATTGTATTCGTGTAGCTCTTACCCAACATCACCAAACCGTCAAGAATAACAAACAAATCAGCAACATTAATAGATAATATTATGATGAACTCTTTATTAAACTCATACACATCAGGTCTCCTTGTTGCAGATATATCCAATCACTTTCCAATATTCTACATTACAAAATATGCATGTAATAGAGATAAGTAAATAGAATGTGAAAAATGCAAGTGCCGAAAATTTAATAGGAATAATATAGACAGATTTAAACATGTTTTATCAGATGAAATCTGGGAAGGCGTATATGAAAACACAAATGCAAATACTGCTTATTGCAATTTCCAACAAATTTTCAATTCAGGGCGGCACGGTGGTGTAGTGGTTAGCGCTGTCGCCTCACAGCAAGAAGGTCCGGGTTCGAGCCCCAGGGCCGGCGAGGGCCTTTCTGTGCAGAGTTTGCATGTTCTCCCCGTGTCCTCGTGGGTTTCCTCCGGGTGCTCCGGTTTCCCCCACAGTCCAAAGACATGCAGGTTAGGTTAACTGGTGACTCTAAATTGAGCGTAGGTGTGAATGTGAGTGTGAATGGTTGTCTGTGTCTATGTGTCAGCCCTGTGATGACCTGGCGACTTGTCCAGGGTGAACCCCGCCTTTCACCCGTAGTCAGCTGGGATAGGATCCAGCTCGCCTGCGACCCTGTAGAACAGGATAAAGCGGCTACAGATAATGAGATGAGATGAGATTTTCAATTCACATTTTGATACATGTTTCCCACTTACAACAACTACAGCAAAGCGCAACCTGGGTATCGACAAGCCTTGGTTCACGACAGGCCTGCGCAAGTCCTCCAATATGAAAAATAGACTCTACAAGAAATATATAAAGAATCCTACACCAACAAAATTACATAGATATAAACCATACAGAAATAAATTTAACAGTCTGATTCGTAAATTCAAAGTAAAATATTACCAAGACCAATTTATAGATAGTTTTCACTGACGTCACGGCATTCCGGGGAACGCCCCCCAGCCGCCATCTTGTGGGGCAAACAAAACTGACTATTGCCACTACCGGCTACGTTATCTCGGATGAATTTATTAAGTTATATAGTCAGTTTTCTAAAATAAAGATCAATGTCGGCAAAATCAAGCAAACGGAAGTATATAGATACATTGGACGACATCTCACGACAATGGTATGCAGCCAAACTGGCCTTGATTGGGGGAATTGACCCCTACGAAGTGGACAAAGATGCATTTTCAAGTGACTATGCAGGGCTGCCATCCATATCATACCCTGATATTGTGAACTATTTCCTGAATAGTAAAAGTGCCTACACACTTGACGACCTCAAAGCATACAAGTCGCTGGAGTCATACAGTTATTTTGTCTGTGGCTGGGTCCGTGAAGTCCACCATATAAAAACAAGTGACAGTCGTGTCCTAATTACAGCCAAGGTATGTAAACATTGGAATTTTAGAGCTCTCAACACTGCATATAAATATGTGTGTGTATAATATCGAGTTGATTTAAGACAAATTTTACATCCATTAGTGGTATTACAGTACCATGACAGTATAAACTTTGTAATATAATTAACTGGTATGTAGGCTTGTTACATTTTGTGTTTGTTATGATAAATATGACAATTTATAGGCCAGTAATAATCATATGTTTGCAGCCTTACAACAAACAACTTACCACTTATAAAATGATCGGAGCAGACTCTGCTGTGTTTGGAAGGCTGATAATCCTTGCGGTTGATTCTCGCAAGCCATAGATTTCTCCTTTGTATGCTGAGTTTCTTTGTTTGCTCGCCTTCGTGCTCCTGTACAGTGGGAATTCCATAAAAGCTCCGCTTGACGTCATCATCTGACCTATTACGACAGCCGTGAATACAACAGGTGTGCACCATTGCTAGCTTTAAATAGTAATAATGTAACTATAAATGTAAATAATATATGAATAAATGTAACTCGCGCGTTACAATGTGTGCTCTGTGACCCGTACGGTAAGCTTGCCCCACAAGATGGCCGCCACCAGGGAATCCCCGACTCTGTGATGTCATGTGAAAACTATCTATAGCTGCATCCACTAACATAAGAAACACCTGGAAACTAATCAATGAAATTCTTAACAGAAAAAAAGTAACTAATGTTCTTCCTACTAAATTTTATGAAGGAGAATTAGAGGTATCTTATCCAAAAGCCATAGCTGACAAATTCAATGATTTTTTTTTTTGTGAACATTGGCCCCTCTCTGGTGAAAGAAATAGATGTGACTGATCGTTCTCCCTCATCATACCTTCAAAATTCTTACCTATCTATAAGCTCTTTCGAAGAACCTACCACAACAGAAATTCACAATATTATTATTATCAATTTTAAAAATGCAGCCCCTGGTCAAGACGGAATAAGTGCCCTGCTCTTAAAACAGATTGTTCTCGAAATTTTAGAGCCAATTACACATGTTTTTAAGACTTCTCTGAAAAGTGGAATAGTGCCAACAGACTTAAAGATAGCCAAAGTTATACCACTATACAAAGCTGGAGATCCCTGTGCATTTACCAATTATCTCCCAATATCTATCTTACCGGCCTTCTCAAAAATCCTGGAAAAAGTAGTTTATAAATGGATCATAAATCACCTAGAAATTAATAATATCTTATATACACATCAATATGGATTTCGAAAAAAAATATTCGACATACATGGCACTTTTACAATTTGTTGAGAAAAAAATCACTACATCTTTAGAAAATAACGAATACACTATTAGACTGGTACCAAAATTCAAAAAAAGTGCTTATTTAAGGAGTTAAAGGCATTTTTGAGACAAAGTCGGCAAACAGTCTTATTTTGTCAATTTGGGTGTGCCGAATTCAAATCTGCAATATGCCGAGCTCTATCTGACCTCTGTTGACCTCTAGAGGTCATTGAACTTTGGGCCTGTAAACGTCTCAGCTGAACCCAGTTTCTCAGCTTTCTAAGGAATGAAATGTACTAAAATGATTAATGAAGTTAGCAAATGGCCTTGTTTGTTAAATGTTTGGGTGCTGAATTCATTTTTCATTTGTAAAACGACATATGACCTCTGATAACCTCAAGGTCATTAAACTTGGCCTGTAGGCCTATGCATTTAACGGCATTTTTAAACTGACTTTACTCCCCCAAAAAGAATATGAACAGACAAAAAACAAATAGAAAGGAACAAATACAACATTAAATGCCAGTCCATGTACATGTGACTTACTTTTCACAATGAGAATGCCTCGGCGATCACCTTACATAACATTGCATTACATTTAGCGGTTATTGTTTATACAAAGCTACTGAAAAAAGGACAGATTCAGCAGCATACAAAATGTGGGGGCGTACAGGGTATACAGGTTAATCAGGGTTAGTATATATGAGAGTTTTTTCTTTGTTGTTTGTTTTTTTGTAAAGGCTTTACCCCGTTTAAAACAAAACAAAAAACAAACAACAAAGAAAAAAACTCTCATATATACTAACCCTGATTAACCTGTATACCCTGTATGCCCCCACATTTTGTATGCTGCTGAATCTGTCCTTTTTTCAGTAGCTTTGTATAAACAATAACCGCTAAATGTAATGCAATGTTATGTAAGGTGATCGCCGAGGCATTCTCATTGTGAAAAGTAAGTCACATGTACATGGACTGGCATTTAATGTTGTATTTGTTCCTTTCTATTTGTTTTTTGTCTGTTCATATTCTTTTTGGGGGAGTAAAGTCAGTTTAAAAATGCCGTTAAATGCATAGGCCTATAGGCCAAGTTTAATGACCTTGAGGTTATCAGAGGTCATATGTCATTTTACAAATGAAAAATGAATTCAGCACCCAAACATTTAACAAACAAGGCCATTTGCTAACTTCATTAATCATTTTAGTACATTTCATTCCTTAGAAAGCTGAGAAACTGGGTTCAGCTGAGACGTTTACAGGCCCAAAGTTCAATGACCTCTAGAGGTCAACAGAGGTCAGATAGAGCTCGGCATATTGCAGGTTTGAATTCGGCACACCCAAATTGACAAAATAAGACTGTTTGCCGACTTTGTCTCAAAAATGCCTTTGGGTGTCACAATTCTGGATTTTGGTACCAGTCTATATAGGAATATTTCTTGACCTTTCCAAAGCTTTCGATACAGTAGATCACAACATACTACATGACAAACTTATCACCTATGGATTTAATGGTTCTGCTCTACATTGGCTAAAAGACTATTTGACTGACAGAAAACAGTTCATCTCTAATCGAAATAACAATTCTTCCCAAAATGTCATACCATGTGGTGTACCCCAAGGATCCATTCTCAGTCCCCTTTTGTTTCTGATTTATGTCAATGACTTGGCATCGGTATCAAAGAAATTATTTACTTTTTTATTTGCAGACGATACAAATTTATTTATGTCCCACAAAAATTTTGACACGTTAGTGATATCTATAAATAAAGAATTGTACAAGGTAAATCAATGGTTCAAGGTGAATAAATTGTCCCTTAACATAAAAAAAAAACAAATTTCATTATCTTTGCAGGCAGGAACAAGAAATATGATAAAGAAAAAGCTAGAATCTATATAAATGACAAACCTATCAATCAGGTAAGTCACACTCGCTTTTTAGGTATATTGATAGACGAAAAACTTACATGGAAGAATCATATTGATTTTATTAGCAAAAAAATTTCCAAGAACATAGGTCTCATAAGAAAAGTCAAAACCTTGCTCTCACGAAACATATTTATGACCCTTTACTACAGTTTGATATATCCTTATTTAATATATTGCAATATTATCTGGGCTAGTACTTACACAACGTCCATTAAACCACTCTATCAACTACAAAAGTGCTTTGTTAGAATCACAGCCAATGCCTCTTTTACAGCACACTCAGCGGCTCTGTTTCATGATTTAAAAGTTATGACTGTGTATGACATCAACAAATTATAAATTGCTTTATTTGTTCATAAAATTGTCCATAATAGCTCTTGTTTACCTGATCAATACAAAGTTTTTTTCAATTTCAACTCAGATATCCACCACCACAGTACAAGACAGCAGAATCTTTTAAGACCAATTATGACAAAATCTAGTCAATAACAATTTACAATAATGTTTAGAGGCCCTACCATATGGAACAATTTAAGCCAACTACAGCAAACTTGTCTGTTATTACCCAGTTTCAAAAACTACTAAAGATGGATTTCATAGAACACCCAAGCACTACTTCCACCCGATTTTTGTTTTCCTTGTTTCAGTTATCCGTTTTTCTTTTTATGTTTAATAACTTATTAGTTTAATTTTGAATTTTATTTCATAGATTTCAAGACTCTTGTTTTTCATACATATGTGTAAGCTTGGGCAGCATGGTGGTGTAGTGGTTAGCCCTGTTGCCTCACAGCAAGAAGGTCCTGGGTTCGAGCCCCGGGGCCGGCGAGGGCCTTTCTGTGCGGAGTTTGCATGTTCTCCCCGTGTCCACGTGGGTTTCCTCCGGGTGCTCCGGTTTCCTCCACAGTCCAAAGACATGCAGGTTAGGTTAACTGGTGACTCTAAATTGAGCGTAGGTGTGAATGTGAGTGTGAATGGTTGTCTGTGTCTATGTGTCAGCCCTGTGATGACCTGGCGACTTGTCCAGGGTGAACCCCGCCTTTCGCCCGTAGTCAGCTGGGATAGGATCCAGCTCGCCTGCGACCCTGTAGAAGGATAAAGCAGCTACAGATAATGAGATGAGATGTGTAAGCTTCCGATGTATATAGATTTTATTATAGGATTTTGATTTGTCTCTTTCATTAGTTAATTTTGTTTGCTTTTGTATGTATACCTTAATTACAACACTAGCATTCTCATATTTCATTTCGTAGGTTTCAAGACTTTTGTCTTCATATGTATAAGCTTCCGATGTATATAGATACTTTATTATCTAATTTTGATTTGTTTCTTTCATTAGTTAATTTTGTTTGCTCATGTATGTATACTTTAATTATAATGCTAGCATTCTTATATTTTTAAGTTTTGGTGGGAGGCCCACGAAAAACCATATAGGTTTCTGGCCTCCCCTGCATGTTTTTTTTTTATTATTATTGCTATTATTATACAATGTAATGTCCTTATACATGCGAATAAACAATAACAATCACAAAGTACATTGCCAACTGTCATCTATATTTTCACCTCCGTTACCTGGTCCCATACATTGTCCAACATAGGTAGCTTTGCAATCATCGGCAAATTGATCATGTCCCCTTTTCCATGTGCTCTCATAAGGTTAGGATAGTGATTTTATAATTAATAAATATGATGCAATATGTGAATATGACAATGTACAATTTAAAACATCTAAACCTTAGTCTACTCTGTATCATCCATAAACATGATTCACATTAATTTTTTTTCTAGCTCAGAGAAAAAAGGATCAAACTATCTTGTAGTATTTAATATCCCAGTCCATACATACTTTTAATCTAATTAATGATTCCTCTTCAGATAACTGCTGTGGAGTTGACACATGTATACCACACTGTTAAACACAACCTGAGCTTTAACAGTGCCGATTGTGCAGAGAAGCTGAGCCAGAACATCTTTCAAGACTCAAAAATTGCCAAGACAATTTCTTTTGCGAGAACAAAATCGGAGGCATCCCTTATTTCTCCACACAGAAGATGGCAACCCTGTCATGAACAGTTTTACACTCAAGTCTCCATCAGTGAACACTTTAGAACTTCAACAAAACAGACTTCCTGTTAAACTATAATGAGTTTCCTGGTTCCACAGTTGTACTTTGTGACTCTATAGGACGCAGTTATAGAAGTGAGTTATTTATAATCACGCTATCTGTTATCACCCAGATGAGGATGGGTTCCCTTTAGAGTCTGGTTCCTCTTGAAGTTCCTTCCTTGTGTTGTCTCACCACCATCACCTCAGGGTTTAACATTGGGGATAGATTAGGAATAAAATTAGCTCATGTTTAAAGTCTTTAATTCTCTGTAAAGCTGCTTTATGACAGCGCCTGTTGTTAAAATTGCAATAAAAATAAACTTGACTTAAATATCACGCCTGCTAATAAACGCTCTTCCTGCACTTAGATCCGTCTCTCGACGTCTATCTTGTAGTGTCCCCAGATCTTTAACCCAGACACATATAAAAAGTTGTTCTCCTCCAGGCTCTTCCAGGTTTCCATCTGTGTGTCCGTGTAGAACGATGCACCAGGGAGTCTGAGATGTCGGGGAACTCAACGGATGGATCATTTTCCAACTTGTAGGAAAAATTCTTCTTTAATAGCGTGTAAGGATCTAATCCCATTGAGTGGGTTCTATATCCACTTCTTGGTTTCAATAACTTGCTTGTTTGCTGAACACAAACATGGCAGTAAGTTCTTGTGTTAATGGACCAGACGCCACTTTTGGATCATTAATCCCTTTTGGCTGAGAATGACCTGCATGCAGGGGTTCGGCTTCTGGTACATCCATACAGTTTTAAATACAACACCTACAATTAAAATTTTGTTTTTATTACATTTATTTAAATTCCCATCTGTAACAGGGAGTGATGTCGCATCCCATTAATACACTTTACAATAGATTATTAGATTCTAATAGAATAAATGAGCCAGAATAATTGGGGATCTTTTTTAATGGGCCTCGACTCAGTACCAGTCTGAATAGGTGGGGTTTAAAGCAAAAGAGGTTGAGAACCGCTGACAGTTAACTCAGGAGTAAAATGTAAAAATACACACTACCGTTCAAAAGTTTGGGGTCACCCAGACAATTTTGTGTTTTCCATGAAAAGTCACACTTTTATTTCCCACCATAAGTTGTAAAATGAATAGAAAATATAGTCGAGACATTTTTCTGGCCATTTTGAGCATTTAATCGACCCCACAAATGTGATGCTCCAGAAACTCAATCTGCTCAAAGGAAGGTCAGTTTTATAGCTTCTCTAAAGAGCTCAACTGTTTTCAGCTGTGCTAACATGATTGTACAAGGGTTTTCTAATCATCCATTAGCCTTCTGAGGCAATGAGCAAACACATTGTACCATTAGAACACTGGAGTGATATGCCGCTTTTCCACTACCAACGCGGCTGAGTTGGGCTGAGCCGTGCCGTGCTGAGTTGGGCTGAGTTGGGCTGAGTTGGGCTGAGTGGGGCTGTTGGAGATGCATTTCGACTACAACCGCGCTGAACTGTGCTGGCTGGAAGTGGGTGGACACATTGGGTGGAGTTAGCGAAAGTGGGTGGACGTCACATGATGTCGTTAGGTAGCGCAAACAGTGACATCAGTGATCTTTTAAGCGGTAGTCTCACGACCCGGATAGTAAACAATAAACATGGAGGACACGAAGTCGTTAGTGTTGCTGGTCTTGGTGCTGTGGCTTGTTGTCACTGACAACGCCAACAGATACTGGCAAGAGCATATAGATGAGGCGAGGTGCATAAGGCTTCAGAAATTCTCATAATTCGTAATTCTTCTTCTTCCGGGTTTACGGTGTTTACAGATCCCAGCGTGCTCGCGGGGTGTGTGTGGGCGTGTGAGGACACTCCTCCTCACCAATCAGTGCACAGGGGAGTGTCTCCTCACGCCCCTAGCCCCACTCGGCTCGGTTTGGCTCGCTTCAGCCCCACTCCAAAACCGTGTGAGTTTTGGGTACTAAGCAGGGCTGAAGCGAGCTGAGTCGTGTTGCTCTAAGGTAGTCGAAACGCGAGCTGTGTCGGGCTGAAGTGAGCTGAAGAGAGCTGAAAAAGGGGAGTGGAAAAGGGCCAGTAGTTGCTGGAAATGGGCCTCTATACACCTATGGAGATATTGCACCAAAAACCAGACATTTGCAGCTAGAATAGTCATTTACCACATTAGCAATGTATAGAGTGGATTTCTGATTAGTTTAAAGTGATCTTCATTGAAAAGAACAGTGCTTTTCTTTCAAAAATAAGGACATTTCAAAGTGACCCCAAACTTTTGAACGGTAGTGTAAATCAGTAAAACCCGAAGCACGCGATGAACATGTAACATGACAAAATGCAAAATTTCCCACAAAGCCCTGCCGCGTCCGCCTCCTCCCCGCCACGCCCCTCCCCCCCCGCCGCGCCCCTCCCCGCAGGTTCCAGCCTCAGCGCTCACCGGCTCACGGCGCCAGGAAAGCCACGACGTGTGACGTCACGCGCGGGGCAGCGCAGCGTGCTCTGTGATTGGCTAATCGGGAGTCACGCGCCTGGGAAGGGAAGGAAGAGGAGCAGACTGAGTGGTGTGAGAGTGTGAGCTCCGGAAAATGGTGAGCGACAATCAGCAGCTTTTTCACTTAATGTTTCTCAGATTAACATGTTCCTGTTTTCCTCAGGGGCGGGGCTTAGTCAGTTGGCTGAGGCGGATATCCGGGTGTGTGTGTGCTGTAAGGTGCCCGAGCAGAGCAGGAGGAGTGAGCTGGGAGTGTTAACTCCTCTCTCTCTCTCTCTCTCTCTCTCTCACAACATTCAGCAGCTTTAATTCACTGGCAGGTTGCCATGGTGATGGGAGGATCTGAGAATCTGTTTATATTAATCCTTCGCTGTGGAAACAGACACGCGCGCGCTGAGATTGATCTGCGTCTGATCGCAGATGAAATCCAGAGTCGGTGTCAGATCCTCCAGCAGAGGGCGCTGTTAAAGGAGCAGTTCAGCTGAGCGCTGATGACGCAACGTCGCACAATAACAACACACCCCTGACCTGAGTCATCAGATTATAACACTTACACTCTCTCTCTCTGTCTCTCTCTCTCTCTGTGTGTGTGCAGAGTGAGTCTTTAGTTGTGTGTGAGGTGGACGGAGACCTGGTGACGAAGCTGAGGAAGTTCCGCTTCAGGAAGGAGACCAGCAACGCTGCCATCATCAGTGAGTCCCTCAGCGAGTGCTGCAGCTCTGAGACCGAACACTTTCATAATCACACACTCGCTGTATGAACCACACACTCGTCATACCAATCAGAAACTCGCCACCCGGAGCACGTGCTCACTGTTGTTCGTTTGTAACCACGTGACCAAAACTGCTTGTGTCATTGACTGCTGCCATGTTGGAGATATGATATACACATATACAGTGGTGAGTGCAGACCAGAAGATACAGTGGAGTTTCATTTCAAAGCTTGTAGTCATTTCTCAAATTTATTTTAAAACCAATCATTTTGGCTGTTTCAGAAGACACACTATATAATATATTTAGTGATGAACGAGCCCTCACCGGGCGACGAGGCTGCAGGATTCAAGGTAGTGGACTGGCATGAATCTTATTCCATTGACTCTGTGATCATTTGGGGAGATCCTTCAATAATTAGGTGTTTCTTTCTGCGCTCTGTAAGCCGAGCATTTCGAGCTACAGCTTTAGTCCCATCTTTGATTTTGTTGTGGCCCGTATTTTGTGTCGGAGCCCAGTCTAGACCTGTAAAATTGTAGAGATCAGCTGGTTTCCCAAATGGAAAGAAAAAGCAAAATGAAAGCAGCAGCATCAAAAATTATATACAACTCTTTTTAAAATGAAATAATCGTAGAAACCTTTGATTGTCGTCTCACACACTCAATGATCATGGCAAGTTTCTGCACAACCAGGCTATTAAACGATCCGATATTTCTTATATACTAGTGCGTCTCAAAAAATTAGAATACCATGAAAAAGTTCCTTTTTTTCATAATTTAATTCAAAAAGGTAAACTTTCATATATTCTATATTCATTACATGTAAAGTGAAATATTTAAAGCCTTTTTTGTTTTAATTTTGATGATTGTGGCTTGTAGCTCATGAAAATCAGAAATCCAGTATCTCAAATTATTAGAATATTCCCTAAGATCAATCAAAAAAAGGATTTACAATACAGAAATGTCCAACTTCTGAAAAGTATATTCATTTATACACTCAGTACTTGGTTGGGACTCCTTTACCATGAATTACTGTATCAGTGCGGTGTGGCATGGAGGTGATCAGTCTGTGGCACTGCTGAGGTGTTATTGAAGCCCAGTTTGCTTTGATAGTGGCCTTCAGCGTATCTGTATTTTTGGGTCGGGTGTTTCTCATCTTCCTCTTGACAATACCCCATAGATTCTCTATGGGGTTCAGGTCAGGCAAGTTGGCTGGCCAATCAAACACAGTAATATCATGGTCAGCAAACCATTTGGTAGTAGTTTTGGCACTGCGGGTAGGTGCTAAGTCCTGCTGGAAAAGGAAATCAGCATCTCCAAAAAGCTCGTCAGCAGATGGAAGTATGAAGTGCTCTAAAATCTCCTGGTAGATGGCTGTGTTGACTTTGGACTTGATAAAATACAGTGGACCAACACCAGCAGATGACATGGCCCCCAAATCATCACAGACTGTGGAAACTTCACACTGGGCTTCAAACACCTTGGATTCTGTGCCTCTCCACTCTTCCTCCAGACTCTAGAACTGTGATTTCCAAATTAAATGCAAAATGTACTTTCATCTGAAAAGAGGACTTTGGACCACTGAGCAACAGTCCATTTCTTTCTCTCCTTAGCCCAGATAAGACACTTCTGACATTGTCTCTGGCTCAGGAGTAGCTTGATATTAGGAATGCGAAAGTTGTATCCCCTTTCTTGAAGATGTCTGGTCGTGATGGGTCTTGATACACTGACCCCAGCCTCAGTCCACTCCTTGTGAAGCTCTCCCAAGTTCTTGAATCAACTTTTCTTGACAATCCTCTCAAGACTGCGGCCATCCCTGTTGCTTGCGCACCTTTTCCAGCCACCCTTTTCAGCAGTGACCTTTTGTGGCTTACCCTCCTTGTGGAGGGCATCAGTGATTATCTTCTGGACAACAGTCAAGTCAGCAGTCTTCCCCATGATTGTGGTTGTGTGTACTGAACTAGACCGAGAGATACACTGTGTTCATACTGTTTTACTCAAACTCGAAATGAAATATTCTAATATTTTGAGATTTTTTTTTATGTTTTTGTACTGTATGCCATACTGATTAAAATAGAAAAATGCTTGAAACATTTTAGTTTATGTGTAATGAGTCTATAATATATAACATTTTCACTTTCTTAAATAACTGATGGAAAATATTGAACTTTTTCACAATATTCTAATTTTTTGAGATGCACTAGTGTTGCAATCTTTCATTAATAACTCGTTCGTAGCACTTACCATTGATAAAGTGTTCACTGCAGACTTGTGTGGTTTTTGCTTCCTCATTGCTGAGATCAGCTCGGTTTATGTTGGACAGCCAGTGACGTCTACACTCTGTGAACAACTCTTGTTTTTTCTCCTTGATTATTTATAATTATTGGAATTTTAAAGAACTTTAAGTCCCCTTGTCTCGAATAGAGTTGTGCCTGCATCCAATTATAGCACAAAGAGTCGGTATAGTGAAGAAACAAAAGGAATTCTTGAGCGTAACAACCTCTCTGGTATATCTTCTATAGTAGAGGTGTGCCGCATGAGTTGATGTCTATCCTCCAACGTGGCCCACTTCCACTTTGAAGCCTCATGCATAATTAGCTATGATGTCACATGCAAACGAAGAATACTAATCACGCACCCGCTATACGAACCGCACAGCCATTGTACTAATCATATATTTGCTATAATAATACCATGCTCGCTATACTAATCACACTGGTTATACTAATCACACTCGCGATAATAATCACACCCTTGTTCTGTGTTTGTTGCAGTGAAGATTGATAAAGATCGACAGCTCGTGGTCTTGGAGGATGAGTATGAAGTAAGTGTGTGCGCGCGCGCGCGTGTGTGTGAGAGAGAGAGATGACCTCTGTGCAAGAACATGCTGTTTGTTTGTTTTTGTCCATTTATGGATTTTTATATATTTGGATTTCAACTGCTGATTGATGACGTCATACAGATGCTGACCAATCGGCAGCCTCGCTGATCTCTGACTGAAAAGAGTTGATTTAAAAGTTTTCAGCTGGTCAGTAAAACTCGACACAGCCGCTGTGTGAAGGATTTGAGCAGCAGGTGATCGAGAGAGGAATGTTCAGTGTGTCAGAGATCAGGAGCTCGTTATTCACTGCTAATTAATCACTGTTCAGTAACACATGACTGTGATCATTACTGTAACACGCTTTATTGAGTTTATATTACACTCTTTACACGAATAATAACACTGTTTATTCATCAAAGATTTCTGTAGCAGGTTTATTTGTTGTGTGTGTGATGTTGTAGGAGATTTCTCCTGATGAGCTGAAGGATGAACTGCCTGAGAGACAGCCCAGATATCCTTTCCTACTCTCTTTATCTTACACACACACACACACACACACACACACACACACACACACACAGCTGTCCAGTGTGGCTCCTTAACATGCACACATTTGTCATGTACAGTTATAAATACCAGCATGATGATGGACGAGTGTCATATCCCCTCTGCTTCATTTTCTCCAGCCCCGTCGGTATGTGCACACACGCGCGCACACACACACACACACACACACACACACACACACACACACACACAGAGAGTTCTAATAAAACTACCTTTTGTGTGATTTATAGAAGTGTGTGTGTGTGTGTGTGTGTCAGGCTGTAAACCAGAGCAGCAGATGATGTACGCTGGAAGCAAAAACAAACTGGTGCAGACTGTGGAAGTGACCAAGGTTAGTGTAACCCCCCCCACACACACACACTTCTATAATCACAGAAAAGGTCGTTTGTTTTTAATTGATTAAATTGTGGTGAAGCCATGGCTTACTGGTTAGAGAAGCAGCTTTGGGACCAAAAGGTTGCCAGTTCGATTCCCTGGACCAGCAGGAATGGCTGAAGTGCCCTTGAGCAAGGCACTAAACCCCACCTGCTCCCTGGGCTACCCCCTGCTGTGGGTGTGTCAGGGTCCTGTTGGACGTGGTTCTGGAGAAGAGCGTCTGTGAAATCCCTGTAATGTAATGTGTATTGTTGTGTATATCATGGATGCAAACGGCGCGCCTTTTGGCGGATGCCGCCTTTTCACGGCTGTCTGGGGGACTTGTGTGAATCGTGCAGATCCGATGAGGTTTTTTTTTTTTTTTGGGGGGGGGGGAGGCGTTGGAATGTCTGATTTATAATTTCATCAGAGTAAATTCTGTATTAAAATTACTAAATAAGCAAATGCCGTTACAGTCCATGAAACATAGGAAGTATAAGTATGAGAAGAAAACAGTAAATCAGAAAGCTGCGCACGTAAAGCCAGTTGGCTGCGCGCCATTATCTGCTGCTGACTGCACTTCACTGCACGCGCAAGGATTTCCATCAGTCCAACGTAAGTTACGTAATTGGCTTTACGTGCGCAGCTTTCTGATTTACTGTTTTCTTCTCATACTTATACTTCCTATGTTTCATGGACTGTAACGGCATTTGCTTATTTAGTAATTCACACAAGACCCCCAGACAGCCGTGAAAAAGGCGCGCCGTTTGCATCCATGGTATATAACATGGCCAAACTTCTATTCTTTCGTGCAGGAATACACACACACACACACACACACACACACACACGAAGACCCAGTTACATTCATTCCTTCTAAAGATCAGAAAGGTAACTGAATGACCACGCCCATTTCCTTGTAGTGATTAGTGTATGGCTGTAAATACTGGTGTGTAACATGAACACGTGTGACTCTCTCAGATCACGCGAACACACACACACTCGGTATCTCCTCAAACTGAACTGCTTCTGTTTCTCAAACGATAAAAGAACTGATTAATTTACACCAATGCGGTTGTGAGCGCGCTCAGTCCATTACAGTCAGTGAATGAGTCCTGATCCACACATCTGCTCCGAGTCTCAGATCTCAACTCAAACACAAGTTGTTGTTGTTTCGTCTGTCAAGGCGATGAAGACCATCTCGTCATCCTGGACGTGGAGGCGGGGTCTGTGAGTGCAAAGGTGACTTGTCAAGCCAATCCGCACACGATGTTTTCTGGCAGTGAGGACGGAATGGTGGCAGCGCTGTCGGCGCTGATTTTGCAGGCCTGCTGACGGTGCTCATCTGCAGCGATCCTGCTGGCTTCACAGGAATGTGCCCCTTTGTGAATGGCAGAATGCCACTTTCCTCTGTCTTGAGCAGCCTGCGCCCATAAAAGGGGGTTGATGCCGAAGGCCTTCAGCGACGCTTGAAGTGTGTCTTTGAAGCGTTTTCTCTGACCTCTGCGAGAGTGCTTGCCCTCTTGTAGTTCGCCATACAGTAGCATCTTTGGGAGCCGGTGGTCTGGCATGCGAACTATACGTCCTGCCCAACGAAGCTGTGACTGCATCAAGATGGTGTGGATGCTAGGCAGTCCGGCACGGGTTAAGACCTCCATGTCTGGTATTTTCTTCTGCCACTTTATGCCAAGAAGTTTTCTAAGGCAGGTAGTGTGGAAGTGATTCAGCATTTTTGCATGACACTGATAGACCATCCAAGTTTCACAGCCACGGAGCAGTGTGGTGAGAACTATGGCCCAGTACACCTTGATCTTGGTCCCTTTGGTGATGCCTCTCCTGTCCCACATACTTTTTTGTACAGTCTGCCAAAGGCAACCCTTGCTTTGGCGAGTCTGGCATTCACTTCGTCATCAATGACGACATTTCTGGAAAGTGTGCTGCCAAGGTAGGTGAACTTGTCCACTGTGTTTAGACGCTGCTCATTGATGGTGACGTTTGGCTGAACGTAAGGCTTTCCTGGAGCTGGCTGGTGCAAAACTACAGTTTTCTTAGTGCTGATGGTGAGGCCAAAGTTGTTACAGGCCTCAGTGAACTTGTTGACATTGCACTGCATGTCTCAGACCCTCCAGGATTTCGCGATGTTGCGATTTGCAACTTCAACGCAAATTCAACCAATCCCTGCGAATTCAGGGCGGTGTTGCAATTATATCCAATCACCGCAACTTTCCTGCAAATTTGACCAATCGTTGGCGTCGTCTTGAGGTGACGTCGACAAACTACCTTCCGCCTTACTTCTGTGTATATGTTCAAGAGAAGCAGCATGTGCGTAGTGTTGCCAGATTGGGCAGTTTTAAGTGCATTTTGGCGGGTTTTGAACATATTTTGGGCTGGCAAACGTCAGCAGTATCTGGCAACACTGCATGTGCGAGTCAGTGTTTATGTAGGCTTAAATTCTGTTACTGAAAGTGTGTTATGTTTACAGTGAAGGACTGTGCGCACTTTACATTTTTTTTTTTTTTTTTTACTTCATACAAGAAATTAATGGATGCCAACATTTTTGCCAAAATGGTATTTTATTTTCCATTGTTTAGGCAGCTTCAGCATCATACTGTGAGATTCTGTTCAAATTTGTTTTTTTTTCTTCTATGAAGCCTGAGCCATTTATTTTATTAGTTTATAATTATTGTTTAATTTAGTCTTCAGGAGAGACTGCCTGCACACAGTACTAGTATTAATAGGTTTTTTTTCTTACATGAAAGCTGAGGCATTTATATTATATTTTAAGGTAACTTCATGTTGTGCTGTGAGGTTCTATGCACTTTAACCTTTGAACCAACAGGTGCATTTGGATAAGTAAAGCCTATTTTTCTGCATTTTTGTAGTCCTGGTAATCTTTTATATTGGTAAAGTTGTTTATAGGACCATTTCTCAGTGGTTTTGTTTTTTAATCAATAGTTTTTCAGTAATAACTTAATATTTAACATATCACTCAATTTTAATCACAAAAAGAGAAAACTGCAACAATTTCTCGCAACTTTCACTTCCTCCTGCAATGTAATCGCAACAAAAACCTAAAAAACACCGCAATTTTTTAGAAAAACCCCCGCAACATCAGACATTTTAGCCCGCAACAATCACAAAAAAGCCCCGCGGAATCCTGGGGGGACTGATGTCTTCTTCTGAGGCAGAATTGAGGGCACAGCCATCAGCAAACAAAGTCATTAATGGTGGGTGTCTTCACCTTGGTTTTCGCTAAGAGCCTCCTGAGGTTGAAGAGTGAACCATCGAAGCACTATCTGATGCCAATGCCTGTGTTAGTGTCAGCAAATGCATCTGTTAGCATGACGGAGAAAATGATACTGAACAGGGTAGGGGCAAGGACACAGCCCTGTTTAACTCCATTTGAGACAGGGAATGGATCTGATGTTTCTCTGTCATCTAGAACCCTAGCCTGCATGCCATCGTGTAGTTGTCTCACAATGGTGATGAATTTCCTGGGGCAACCAAACTTTGCCATGATTCTCCAAAGACCCTCTCTACTAACAGAGTCAAAAGCTTTGGTCAGATCAACGTAGGTGGAGTACAGGTCAATGTTCTGTTCCTGATACTTCTCTTGAAGCTGTCTAGCAGCAAACACCATGTTGATAGTCCCGCGTTCTCTCCGAAAGCCGCACTGGCTCTCGGAGACCTTGTTCAAGGTGCGCAATGAGACGATTGAGGAGGACTCTGGCTAGGATCTTCCCTGCGATTGGCAGAAGGGAGATTTCTCGGTGGTTGTCACAGGTCTGACGATTACCTTTATGTTTGTACAGATGAATGATGGATGCATCTTTGAAGTCCTGAGGAACTGTCTTGTGCTGCTATATGAGTTCAAACAATTGATGGAGTTTCTCGGCTCAGGTCATACCACCTTCCTTGCAGACTTCAGCTGGGATGGAGTCTGAACCAGGTGCTTTGCCACTGGATAGCAGTCACAGTGCTTTTTGAATCTCCTCCAAGGTTGGTGGATCATCTAGCGATTTCATTGAGTGGAACCTGAGGCAGTCGCTCAATGGCTGCATTGTGGATGGGCGGTTCAGTACGTTGTTGAAGTGCTCAGCCCATCTTTCTAGTATCTTCTCCTTGTCGGTGACTTCTTTCAGGCCATTCCATAGACTTCTTTCAGGCCATTGCAAAAGTTTTTCATGTCATTCTTGTCTGTAGAGCCCTGGATCTCATCAGCTTTGTTACTCAGGCAGGTGTCCTGTAAATGTCGCAGCTTCTGTTGGACAATGCTGTGCACGTTCCTCAGTGCATCTCTCTTCAACTTTGACTTCAGGTCATCGAGGTGCGCTTTGAAGCCACGGTGTTTATCCTCAAGCAGTGGGTTTATCTCTGTACGGTTCTCATCAAACCAGTCCTTGTGCTTCCTGGTCGAGGACCCCAGGCATTCCATGGCTGTGTTTTGCACAGTTTCTCGAAGTGCAGCCCAAGCTGATTCCATGTCCTGGTCATCCAAGTCCGTGGACACCAAGCATTCATCCAGAGTAGCTGAAAAAGACTGCCTGATGCTGTTGATTTTCAGCTTGTTGACATTCAAGCATTTTGGTACCTTCATACCCTGTGGACATCTCCTGGGCTGGACACGGAGATTGAGTTTGGAGACAATGAGATGGTGATCAGTCCAGCACTCGTGGCCTTCGTGACTCGTCCTGTGTCCCCCTCTTCCTGACGATGACGTAATTAATGAGATGCCAATGCTTGGAACGGGGATGCATCCATGATGTCATGTTCCAGGTGGGAAGACAAAAGACGGTGTTTGTGATCAAAAGACCATGTTTTGCACAAATCTGGAGGAGTAGCAGCCTGTTACTACTGCAATTTCCAACTCCATGCTTCCCATTTATTCCTTCCCATGAGGTGCTATCACTGCCAACTCTCGCATTGAAATCCCCAAGAATGATGAGTTTGTCAGCAGTGGGAACAGAGGTGATGACAGCATCCAGGTCTTCATAAAACTTGTCCTTGATTTTGTCAGGGTTGGTCATGGTGGGGGTGTAGACACCAACTATGGTGACCAGACTTCTGTCCATGCAAAAGTTGTAGTCTTGTCATCATAAAACAATCATTCACTCCTTTGGGGGGACTGACCAGCTTGCCAACCAAGGTCGTGTTCAAAGAAAACCTACTCCGGCTTCACGTTTCTCTTCATGTCTGTGTCCACTCCAAAAGAAGGTGTAGCCTGTGCCTCTTTCACAAAGCTCGCCCTCTTCGGCTAGTCTGGTCTCACTTAAGGCAGCAATGTCATTGTATTTGGCGACGTCACATGCAATAAGTGCTGTGTGTTTCTGGGGTATGTCCGAATCAACCCTGTCAAAGTGTATAAACGTTCCATGTGGCAAGGTTTAAAGGTGTTGACCTTGTCGTCGTCTTTGGTATTTTGTTTCAACCGCAGATGCAGGGTCCCCACTGGCCGTGGTCAGCTGGTCAGGGTGGTAAGGAGCAGGCAATGTTTAGGGCACTTTTTCTAGCCCCTCCCTCAAGCCAGGGAGGTGAGCAGTGCAATCCTAAAAAAGGCTGCTCCGATGGCTGCCGAACTCCACCGCTGCTGCTGTTCAGTGAAGAGCGACCCTATGGTCTGAGCCGCCTGTGTGCAGGTCCACGGCTACAACTGCCAGTGCGCATACACACACACACACACACACACACACTCGTCTGTGTCTTCAGCTTTAAATATTCTGTTTCTTCACTAATCACACCAACAAGGATAAGAAATGCCCTTTCTCTATCTGTCTCTCTGTGTCGTCCACCCCCCCACCCCCGTGTCCAGTGTGTTGAACTCCTTCAGCTCACTAGTTTACAGGCTCTGATCCAGTCGCTGATCTACAGACAGTGTTTGTGTCCTGGTCAATTCTGCCCACACTGTATTCTCTCAGTAAAACACTGCTGTAATCATCATACTCTCAGCATGTGCTTAATTTTACTCCCGCAATGTTGAGTTTTTTCCCAGATGAAGGCAGTTGCAGTTAAAATGAAAAGCTGTAGGTGACGGAGGAGTGTGTATCGTAAACATGTGAGCGTTTAGTGTTTAATGGATAAACTATAAACTGTCATTATATATTGGCCTGAGGATGGAGTGTTAATGAAAATATGAATAATAACAACATAAACCTTCAGTAAGTGACTGTGTGTGTGTGTGTGTGTGTGTGTGTGTGCGCGAGTGAATGTCAGTCCTGGAGCTTCAGGAGTTTCTGTGGAAGAACATGAAGCATTGGTTCTTCATCAGTCGCTCTCAGGAGGGGGTTGGTGTCAGTGTTGGATGTGATGCTTACGTGTACTGAGTTAGTTTTCAACAGAATCGCAGCATGATTTCAGTTCATTCCTTTAATGTGGACGATGATGATGATGATGATGATGATGATGGTGGTGGTGTTTTAGTAAGAACAGGGCTCTGAAGATGACGTGTCGAGTTCAGGACAGATCCAGGATCAGCGAGAATGAAGATGAAGATCCTGGGTGAGTGTGTATCTGCACTCTCTGATTGTGTGTGTGTGTGTGTGTGTGTGTGTGTGTGTGTGTGTGTGTACACAGGTGTTTGAGATCAGGAACACAGAGGATCTGACAGAGGAGTGGCTGAGGGAGAAGCTCGGCTTCTTCCGTTAAAAAATTGTCCAGTCACGTTGCAGCAATGAACACGGCGCTGTATGTCACCTCCGAGAGGAAACCATCGTCCATTAAAACACTAACCTGTGTGTGTGTGTGTGTGTGTATGTGTGTTTTTAAAGAATGCTACATAGATAACTGATACTGACCAGACTTCCACACATCACAGAAACACTTAGTCAATCTTTCATTTTTAAAACCATAAAATCTTGTTCATTTGTTTTTTTTATTTTGGGTTTTTTTGGGAGGGGCATAAACACCCTCGTCCACGTGCGTAGAGCGATAAACAAACTCTGCCCTGGTGCAGGTGTGTTAAAATCACATTTCATCAGTAATCACTGCTGAAGATGTTGGGCTGTGTCCCAAATGCTCGTGTTTACTCACATAGTGCTCATTACACTTAAAGAGCCCTAACCTGTTCACTGGCAGTGTATTATGGGTAATACATACTCAGAATACACACCGTGTGCACTGCAACAACAGATAACCGTCATCAAAGAGGAATGTTTCCATTTGGGACACAGCCACAATGGCCAAAGTTATAACACTAATGCTTGTGTTTGGGACGGAGCCCCTGATTGATTTACACGCCACGTTAAAAAACTCTGTGGGTGCACCATTTAACAACCCCAGTGACTGTCCTAAAGTTCTGTCAATCAGAACACACGATTCTGCACATCTGTTTTATCATCAGTGTCTCATAACTGACTTTGCAAAAAAAATTAATTTCAACCAAAACTGTTTCAGTTGAGAAAGTAAACCAGGAACAACCTCAACCCCTAAATTAGGGACACTTAATACAAGTGAACGTCTGAGATGTTGGGGCAAAATATTTTTTAACAATTCAACAGAAATAAGGACGCTAAGAAGAAAACTGCAAGACACTTAAGAACTAGTGACACTAGAAAGAAGGAAATTAGGGAACGTTTGAGAACTAGGGACAGTAAATTAGAAAGTAGGGAGAAAGGAATGTAGGGAACATGTGAGACTGAGTGGAGAAGTGAAACTCCTGCATGATTTGTTGTCTGTCTTTGGACTAAAGTTCTCCTCAGTTCCCGAGAGCCCTAGAGTTCTTCCCTTCCTTTTAATGCTCTTTATTACAAAAGAGAACAGACTGACGCTGTTATTAAGACGCGAGTGAAATAATAAATCTGAAGGTGTGATCACATGACCAATATAATTTCATATCGGAGTTTCAGATTTACTCTTCAGCTCCACTCCAGCGTCACTCTGTGTGATGTAATCTGGTGGACGTTGCCAGTGCATTGTGGGTAACAAAGACAGGCCCCAGGAACACTGGAACACAGCGAGTCCTGTGCTGTCGCGGTTGGGACGGAGCTGAGATCAGATGTACTGTGTTGGTGTAACGGATCAAATTTATTCACTACATTCCAGATAAATTGTGTGTGTTTGTTACAACAGACTGAAATCATCCTCTGCTCTCACACACTCTCTCTCTCTCGCGCACACTCTCACACACTTCTTTATTGTCTGATACAGTCAGTAAAACTTTCTCATTAGATAATGAACCACATGATGTCAGTCTTAAAACCTGTGAATGTGATTAACTAAAAAAGAACAATCTATGTTTCTTACCTTTAAGATAAAATGATCAGAAGTTGAGTTTTGGACTTTAAACGTTTGTGATGTGTAGAATATTTCGGATTTTTTTTTGGCCTGTGAAGTCTGTGTTGAATATTTGTACTTTTCCATGGTTTCTACAATGTCTTATGTATCCACTGTTCCCAATAAAACTACAGCTCATTACAAACTCGAGCTAGATTTCTGAACACTTCATCCATCTCCAAGGCCTTCAGCGCTCACTGATGAGCTGTGCATTCATCTGTCACTTCACAGTGTGATGGAAAGAGCGTGGAACCTTCACTCTGGGTTTAATCGTTTTAAATGTGAACGATATTGCCGAAATGATGTTGGAATGTCTCCATGTCTCCAGGTGAAAGATTCATATGAGAGGTGTAAAAGGTGTCTGCGTGACCGGGCCGCCCCGGGGACAGGGTTTCAGAGTTCATCATGTTAGAAACGTCCTTCATTAGTCAAGTTAAACTGGTGCATTAATGCAAAAGAAAAGTCTGGAACAGGATAAGGAGAAAAACACTGCTCCATCACATCCCACATTCCAGCTGGGGAAACAGGAAGACCCCCCTTCCTGAATGTTCCTTCACTATATTTGTGATTTGAATGAAAGACGGTCAGAATGTCCTGTCAGTTATTTATAGATTCTGGGAAATATTTCTGATTCACGCGCCCACACACAAAAACAAACAAAAAACCCATGAAAAGTTATTTACTTGGAATCACCCAATAGGAAAAGGGGGAAAAATAGCTAAAAATCCCAAACAAATTTTGGAATGTAATCTTTTTGAAAACCAATAGAGAACAATTTAAATATTATATATCTATAAAGAATAAAATAAAACTAGACTGCATTTCTGCAGAGAAAATGCAGTGTGCTTGCTGAGCTGTAGCAGAACAGCTATCATCCTAGCATGCTAAAAGCTAGCATGCTAACACTCCATTCATTTGAATGGGGCCAAAAATCAATGGAAGCCTATAGAGGGAAAAAAGGATGTGTGAAAACCAAGAAAAAGATGAGTGCAGGTCTCAGATGAGGGGACGGATATGTGTGGGGACTTGCTCTGAGGCATCATATGAAGTCTCTTGAAGTTTGGTCACTCAGTTAAAAAATTTGATGGAGAGTGAAAGCTTTTTTCCCGAAACGCCATTCATTTTCAATGGGGCCAAAAATGAATGGAAGTGAATGGATGAAAAAGTGGGGCATGAAAAGAAAGGAAAATATGAGTGCGGGTCAGAACCGAATGCATGTACGTGTCTGGGGAGTTGGCCAGAGGTATCACATGAGGTTTGGTGCGTCTGCGATGAAGTGTGTCCGAGCAGGATGATTCGATTCGTGAGCCATATTCATTCTCTATGGGAAAAAAATGACAGAAAAACGACAAGAACGAGAGAACAGGTGTGTCGATCCAAAAGCTGAAAACAAGCACGCCGTTCCAGACCGGGCCCTGCGTTTCAGCGCTGGAACGGTGTCTCTATCTCGAAAGCCCTAGGAGGAGGAGTGGATCCAAAAAACGGGTGAAACGGAATAATAATAAAAATAAAACTTAAGAAGAACAATGGCGTGCTTTTGCAAGAACGCTAATTAATATTACAAAACAGCAAATATTCCGAGTTGAACGTTTATTCGAAGTCTCGCGAGATTATGTTCGTGATCGCCATCAAAACTAAAATCCAGCGGTGCTGCGCGACCAAGAGACCGCGCACGCGCACTCAGTCCACACGCCCAACCCTTGCACCCTGACGCATGCGCAGTTGTGCTCTTCGGCGTGAGGTGACAACGGTTGTCCCAGCGAGCTCCAGGATAGCTAACGGTGTAGCTGCTAAAACAAATATGGCGTTCACATTCGCGGCCTTTTGCTACATGCTCGCCCTGCTGCTCACGGCGGCTCTCATCTTCTTCGCCATTTGGCACGTAAGTAAAATAAAATGAATAAAATGTGAAGTAAGTGAGTGAACCGGCTGAGTGATGTGGCCGAACGGCTCGCGTGAACGCGCGCGCGCTACACTAGCATACTACATAGTGTGCGTCACTCAGCGCGCGCTGGAACGCTCCTTCTGTGCTAGTGAGTGCGGAAGTGCGGATGCGGACCGCCTGCGACTTTTAACGCATTCATCCGTCATTCTTCACGTTATTTCTTTATTTTCATGGTTTATAATGGAATCAGACACGATTTTTGTCAGATTTCACCCCAGTGAATGTCGATGGTTTAATGAAGCGAACTAACCGCTGATCTGTAACTCCTGAGCCGGTGAGTTCTGGCTGCTAATGCTAGCGGTTTAGCTTCGTGTTTATTATAAAATAAAAGCATGTTTTTAATGTCTAGTCTTCAACCCCCCCCCCAAAAAAAAAAAGAATACATGAGTTAATTTAATGTTATTTGAATATATTGTATATACGGGTTTTATAAAGAGTTTGATCTTGTCACTGAATAAAGCGCACACAGTGAATAATGAGAGTTTAGAAACCTTTTAAATCTGATCGAAATTATTAATTTTTTTTTGTTCAGTTTGCTTCAGCAGCTCTGGAACATTCTGTTGATAAAGTTCGAGTTTATAAATCTGTCCGTTTCCTCACACACACACACACACACACACACACACCTCTTTTCCTCAGACTGTAAACTCTAGGACTGTAACGATACACCCAACTCACGATTCGATTCGTATCGCGATTTTTGACCCACGATTCGATACGCCCACGATTTTTTTTAAATGTTTTTTTAAAGTAGTAAATTTGACTTATTAACATTTACTTACTTACATTAACTATTTAATAACAAATAATTCAGACCACTGCAGAGAATGAGTAATATGTATGCAAACATGAACAAATGTATATCCAAAGATTGTTTTATTTCTCAAAATAATACTGTTGAGCCGGAAGCTCTGGTTTTTTCGGTTCTGAAAAAGTCATTTTTCCAAATCGTGTAAATCCGTTAAGATTTTTTTTTGGGGGGGGTGGGTGTACAGGGGTGGCTCTCTCACTGTCTCACTCTCATAGGGCCAATGATTTTCTGTGATCGCGGAAAACAGATGGAAATTACGGAATTTTTATGGTGAAACATTGCTCGCGTGTCAAAATGTAACTGCCGCAGAAGGCTTCCGCCCAAGCAGACATGCCTTCAGTGTTGCCAGATATTGCTAACGTTTTCCACCCCAAAATATGTTCAAAACCAGCCAATCTGGCAACACTGCATGCCTTTCCGGTCAAGTGATTGTGATTGGCTTGTGGCACACCTAGCCAGCCAATGAGCTGCTTGTTTACAGATTCGCTCCCCGCGTCGCAACCAGAATGGCGACCGCTTAAAAGAAACGAATGCTCTGCCAGTGGCGAGTGTGGACGTTGCGTGACTCGCAGAAGATTGTCACAGGTCGGCGAAAAAACGACTTTACTAATAGATATAAAAAAAAAGTAATTTAAGTAAGTTTAAAATGTAATTTAAATAAAAAGTAAAGTATTCATAAATTGAAGTTTGGAAGCGCCTCTGTTTTTGGGCTGAGAAGTTTGAAAGGGTGTACCGCGATTCTGCCTTCTTGTATCGCGATACGGATCGTGGCTCTGCGTATCGCGATTTCGATACGCATATCGTTACAGCCCTAGTAAACTCCCTTCAGGTCTGAGGCCCAGGCTGGAAGAGCTACTGATTTATTATAATATACACATTTATACATCATATCTGATAGAACTGTATTATTTATATTTCAATGTTTCACTTCAATTCTGTTTTTTCCGAAACGGAGCATTTAATGTCTATATCGGATTTGAATATATTTAAATATGGATTTGTATATTATTGTCAGGTTTATTTCCTAAAACACACACTATTTCTGTGGGGCGGCACGGTGGTGTAGTGGTTAGCGCTGTCGCCTCACAGCAAGAAGGTCCGGGTTCGAGCCCCGTGGCCGGCGAGGGCCTTTCTGTGCGGAGTTTGCATGTTCTCCCCGTGTCCGCATGGGTTTCCTCCGGGTGCTCCGGTTTCCCCCACAGTCCAAAGACATGCAGGTTAGGTTAACTGCAGGGTTTTTTCTAGAAAAATTTAGTATGAGGGCGCTCACCATGGTGAGGGAGCGAAGCGGGAGGGGGGGAGATGGTGCCGGTTGTGTCTCGTCGTCCCCCCCCGGCCGTGCAAAGCCCTTGAAAAATGCTCCAATGGGACATTCTGAGGCTATCTGAGAGGGAAATTGTAACAAATTGTCTGTCAACATTGAAAAAGAAAGAAGTAATCTTCTTCTGCCCCGGACAGTCTTTGGCTTTCTTCCGCTTCGTGCCGTGGGGTGACATCTTTAAATGCCCAAGTGTCAACAAAAACAACTCGCGAACTACTTCTGTCAAAAGCTCGCGCGCCGGTGGGTGAAAGGTCATTCAGTCTCGAGAAATCTTGCTCTACAAGTCAGCTGACCTTGTATGTAACCCATGTCAAATCTCGCGAGAGCAGCCGCGACAAGTAAACAACTAAACAACATGGCGCCTCAATCTGGAAAACGCCAATTCGGATTGTTTTTGCACCGTCTGGCGGTGTATCTACTATGATTGGAATATTTTTGGAGCAATTATAACATATTTGATGATCAGACACATTGTCACGTAGTGTTGCTGGGATGTTTTCACAGAGTCGGTAAGGGGGCGCACGCCGAGAGTAAGAGGGCGCAGCGCCCCTGTGTCCCCGTTTAGACGAAAGCCTGAACTGGTGACTCTAAATTGAGCGTAGGTGTGAATGTGAGTGTGAATGGTTGTCTGTGTCAGCCCTGTGATGACCTGGCGACTTGTCCAGGGTGTACCCCGCCTTTCGCCCATAGTCAGCTGGGATAGGATCCAGCTCGCCTGCGACCCTGTAGAAGGATAAAGCGGCTACAGATAATGAGATGAGATGAGAGACACTATTTCTGTATATCACACGTTTGCATGATGTAGTGAGGGTAGTTTTTTTGTATTTTCTGAGTTCTGGAGGAACAGACACCTCATCTCACTCTTTCACTGTGTTTTTGAACAACGCTGTAGTTTTGACTTTGATATTTTTCTCCACCAAAGTGAGAACATTCCCTCATCATATCTGTGTCATTTTAATCAAATAATATATCAATAAATGGACTACTGGGAGCAAGAAATTTGTCCAAATGTGTGATGAAATTATTTATTTATATTGGGGGGACATTTTGAATTACAGTAAGTGTTTATGTTAAAGGGGAGAAAATGAATAAAAATGTAAAATATAACTGTTTAATATGTGGCTTTAAAAATGGTATATAATAATAATTCCTTCATGGTGAAGATCACGGTGATGAAATGGTTTTTGTAAAGTTAAACAACGTTGTGTTTACAGATCATTGCGTTTGATGAGCTGAAGACAGACTACAAGAATCCTATAGACCAGTGTAACACACTCAACCCGGTGAGTAAGTGTGCGCGCACGCGTCAGCATGCCGTACTGCACTCTGACTGGTCACTAGCCTGCACTAAATAATGCCTGTGCTAATCTTCAGTGAGTGCCGGCTTTCAGAAACACACACACTCCACACTAACCCTCTTTTCTGTTCCTCTGTCTACGTTTTTATTTCTCTTTTCTGTCTCTAATCGACACACAGACAGTTGAGAGGGTGAAAAAGATTAAGAGAGTCAGGCTCGCACTGAAGGTTGGTACAACAGATCAGGTGTGTGTGTGTGTGTGTGAGAGAGAGAGGGCGATAAGAAATCCAGGTGTTAACTGAAAAGATGTGCAGATGCTCACAGCATGCCGTGTGGTTTGCATCCAGAGACTCGGAGCATGCAGCACTCATCTGTGGTTTCACTCTGCATGGTACACACACAGTCCATTCTCAGAACAAACCTGAAACACGTCTGATTGGTTCCAGTTTAATAACGGTGAAGAGGCGGGGCTGCCCAGTGACTGGGTGGAGCTAGGAGTGGGGGTGCCCGGTGGGTGACTGGCTCTTAAGTGGCAGAGCTCTAATCTACTTGCGTTAATCTTTATATTTGTCTTCATTCATCTTGTATTAAATTGAGGTGGCTCAGACACAGATTTGGAGAATAATTATAGATGAAAGTCTTCTGGATTTACCTGGAAATCCAGATGTTTGACAAAACTCTTGAAAATCTCTGGTTTTCCGAATGGAGAAATTTATTTTCGGATTTTTCGCGTTCCTAGACGCGGCGTAATACTTCGCATCGTCCTTGCATGGGCGTGGTCCTTAAATAGCCCAAACGTAGCTCATTGATTAAAGACGGGTGTTCTTTGTTAACGGCGCGCATGCCGGAGCTCGTTAGGCGCGCCTTTAGGTGCATGTGATAAGGCGCACAGGACTGACACCGTTCTGCGCAAGCGCAACACAATCGCACGAGAAAGCATGTTCAAGCTGCCAGTGTAGCTGCGGTCTATTTAGTTGCGAATTACAAGTATTTCCTTGTGTTAATAATTCGCCATGTCAAAACAAGCAAAACTTTCCTCGACGTGAAGAGAGGTAAGCAATTTATATATTTTTTTTTTTTCCATCAAAGTTGCACTTTGTGGCTTCGAAGCAAGTTTTAGTGCCGTTTCTAGAACACATCAAGAAAATGTGGAAGAAACAGCAATAATGGAAGAGATGGTTTCTAAGCTGCCTAAAACTAGCAATGGTAACTTATGTTTTGTTACATAATGCACTCAGGCTGCCAGTCAGTGTGTGACACACACACACCTGAAAAATCCTCGCTACGCCCCTGATTTACATGAGAAATTTGGTATTCGTTGGTGTTTAAATTTACAGACAATATGAACTAATGTAAACAACTGACTTCAACTCGCATAAATCTGAATTGGAAATGTTTAGCTCACTTTAGCTTATGCAAACGCACAGCTCTATTAAAAGATTGATAAACGAGGCTCAGCGTCCCCAACATTGAAACCTGAAAGCTTTAGAAACTCTAACAGACCTTTACTTTTTGACAGCACTGTTTTGGGATTTTGCTGAGTTTACCTTCAACTGTTTTTTTTTTTTTCCCCCCAAAGTACTGAACTGTGTAGCAGGAAAATCACCGCGTTTTCTAAACGCACTCCTGAAAATTACTCGTTAACTAGGGGAATTAAATTTGATATTTTTGACATGTTAATCATTAATGTACATGAAAGAAAAAGGCTTAAAAGTTATAACTTGTTTTAGTGAAAATAAATACTAAAATGCACTAGAATGCAGGGGTTTGCGTGTTAAAATGTTTTCGGGGGACTTTGCCCCCCCCCCCCCCCCCAAATATCTTAGTTTGACTTTCAAAAGTTCAGGATTTTTTTTCTTTGCTCCACTTTCATCTCTAAATAATGTGTGTGTGTTGGCAGATTAGAGGTCTGATTACTTCAGTATGGAGCACCTGTGGGGATGGCAGATGGGCAGATCTATCCTTATATCAGCAGTTTAGAGATGAGATGGTTGGGGGGGGGGTGATGTATGAAGTGTGTACAGCAGCTCTACACTCGTCCTGCTGCAGTGTTTATTATACTTTGTTAATTTTAGTTTGTGTTTGATGGGTGTGTGTGTGTAAGGATTTCACAACACATGACCTGCATGCTTCGCATTTATCGACACACGCTTCACTTGTAGCCCTGCCCACAGCATGACTCCTCCCCTTTCTCCACCTCCTCCATCAGAGAGCGGAGCTTGTTTATGGCACTTCACTGTTTTACTCTTCACACTTCCACTGCTTCCACATGTAACAAAGGGGTGTGTGTGTGTGTTTCAGTTGGTGCTGCCTGAGTACCTGATCCATGTCTTCTTCTGCGTGATGTTCCTCTGTGCTGCTGAGTGGCTCACTCTTGCTCTCAACATGCCTCTGTTGGCCTATCATGTCTACAGGTGGGTGGGGTTTTCACATTTCAACCAATCACAGTGCTGATTCAGGACAAATCTGAATAAGGGTTGGATGTTTCATACATTTTTATTAAAAAAAAAAAGAGACACAAGTGTTGAGCTGATGTAGTATTTGTGTGTTGCAGGTACACGACCCGCCCTGTGATGAGCGGCCCCGGTCTCTACGATCCTACCACCATCATGAACGCTGATATCCTGGCATACTGTCAGAAGGAGGGGTGGTGCAAACTCGCCTTCTACCTGCTGTCCTTCTTCTACTATCTCTACGGGTCAGTGCGTGTGCACACACACACAGGAGATAACCCTAATCATTGAACAGATGGTGTGTGAGTTTAGTACAGTATGAACGTGTGTGTGTGTGACTTCCCAAACCACTTGAAGCGTGATGTGGATGAGGTGCGCGTGATCTGGATCCTAGTCAAGTGTTGAGCATCTTTCCTTGGAACCACGACAACTGTGCACGCTCCTGCTGTCTCAAACTTCTGACGTGCTCTTTACTCCAGCACTGTGGTGGTTTGGGGGACAGCCTGTAGTGGTTAGGAATAATGAAGTCGGTATTATGTGATTGAGGACACAACCACTTAACACTGTCATGGGTTCCATCCCAAATCACGTACTAGTGAATGTCCAGGTATCATTTTGATCTACTGCTCTGCACAGCACTGTGTTTGAGAAACTGTGTGTGTGTTTTTTAGGATGATCTACGTATTGGTGAGCTCTTAAACTCTACACCGCACACCTGAGTGTGGATTTGGACTTCGGCCATCTCTCTTCTCTCAGTGCGGCTCTGTTTCAAACGGACTCTGTTCCCGACTCCCTGAGCAGGGACAATGTATAGGACGCAATTGGCCATCAGTACAGCAGTGCTTCATCTCACTCGCACGCACACACACACACAGAGTGAGTACATTGTGAACTTGAACACTATCGACTCCCAGGTTTTCACTGCAGTGCTGTTTTTGATTTTTTTTTTTGTGAAATAAAGTTTTTCTTTTTCATACTGATTTATTTTCCACAATGTCCCCATGATGGTTTCTGTGCCAACTTTTGTGTGCATTTCATTTCTGTAATTGTGATTATCTGAGAGAAGGGTGTAGTGTTTCTTTAGTTTGTTTTAAATTTTAACTGATTTTAAAGAGTTCTTTAATTCGCGAGGATCAGAATGTGATCAGGTGTTGAGTGGCGTTTGTCATGACGACCTAAAGCCTTGGTCAGTACCATTTTGGCTCTGTCCTAAACCCTAGTGCTAATGCTGTTCTAGTAGGTGAGCTGATCAGACATCATGTTCTCTTCCTGACCTTTATTCAGCGGTGGTGTCTCAAACCCAAACGCCAGACAGACAGGGTAGTGCCTGTTTAAGTCACTTGATTTTGTCTGTTTCTCATTCTTCTGTTAGTGGTATTTTAGAATTCTGTCATTAAAAGCTAAATGGGGTGAGGAGTTGGGAAGGGGGCAGCTGTCCTGGCTGTGTCTCAAATGAAGGCCATGTGCTGTGGAAGAAGTCTGACTGAATGTGGGCTCTGGTAACAGTCAAGACAATTGATGTCCCTTTTCCTTTCCTCACCACTTTTGCTTTGAGCTCATGGGAAAGGGTCATGAGGTGAAGGGAATTCATAAGAATGGAGGAACAGACAAAGTTATAGCTGCCACTGCAATACTGCCAGGTCATTTCACTCAGTTAGGAACCTTCCTAAGCAAAAAAAAAGGACTATGGGAACACAGCCATTACTTCTGTTGTTGAAGACAGAGCCAAAATGGTGGCTTTTCCTAACTTTACAGAGTTTTAGTGAAACTTCCTGATGCCACCATGGGTGTTTTTTCTCATTCCTCTCCTGGGCTTCATTACTTCTCCCCTGATTGGATGACACTCCAGTCATGTGACTGTGTTAATGCTGCAGTCCTTTATACTCAGAAAAATTCAACTCCGACTTCCCAGCGAGGAATCAGGCGACTGCCACCTCACCCTCTCTGACGTACAGCCACGCACGCCCGACGACACCCCTGACATCACGACGACATGCCCACACTCCACATTATACGCTTACAGATTCAGTGTCACGCTCCACACAGGACTGTGCTCTGCGTCTGTGTTTTTCTAAGTAGAAGCACTGGAAGACCTTCAGGTCGGAAAAACATCTTTCTGAGTAACAGAGTGCAGCATTAAAACACACAATGATCTGATCTCACCTTGCAGATCAGCCTACATCAGACACATGTGATCCGTCAATAAAGAGATCCAGTGTTCTTAAACCTCTCTGCTGAAATTGGCTTTGTTTCTGGCTCCTGTGTTCTCCAGATGTTTCAGATACAGCCACACATTTAGCTTCTTATTCACATTTAATTTAATTACTTATTAACACTCAACTCGTGGGCGGCACGGTGGTGTAGTGATTAGCGCTGTCGCCTCACAGCAAGAAGGTCCGGGTTCGAGCCCCATGGCCGGCGAGGGCCTTTCTGTGCGGAGTTTGCATGTTCTCCCCGTGTCCGCGTGGGTTTCCTCCGGGTGCTCCGGTTTCCCCCACAGTCCAAAGACATGCAGGTTAGGTTAACTGGTGACTCTAAATTGAGCGTAGGTGTGAATGTGAGTGTGAATGGTTGTCTGTGTCTATGTGTCAGCCCTGTGATGACCTGGCGACTTGTCCAGGGTGAACCCCGCCTTTCGCCCGTAGTCAGCTGGGATAGGATCCAGCTCGCCTGCAACCCTGTAGAAGGATAAAGCGGCTACAGATAATGAGATGAGATTAAACACTCAACTCTAAGGAATCAGATTGGATCAGCATTTTTACTGAACTGATCCCACATCAGTATAAATGCCTCCTTTATTATATTGTTAAACACCAAAATCAAAACAGAAATGAGACATGACAAAAGCGTTCCTGTACAAACCCACTGCAGACTGAACATCATGATC
This sequence comes from Neoarius graeffei, assembly GCF_027579695.1. Classification (NCBI taxonomy): domain Eukaryota; kingdom Metazoa; phylum Chordata; class Actinopteri; order Siluriformes; family Ariidae; genus Neoarius; species Neoarius graeffei. The sequence continues at coordinate 1,451,063 of NC_083575.1, read as the reverse complement.
CTCGTTTATAAAGCATGTCTGTGTGAACGGGGCAGCATGCAACAGGAAGTGGAGGGTCGTGTCCCTGTCTCAGTCCCTCCACTTCACACACACAACTCAGCAGCACACAGTCAACTACAGCACAGTTTACAAGTATTGGCACCCTGAGTTCCACTCCAGGGGAACAGACACGTCATCTGTAGCACACATTCATTAGGAAAAAAGAAAATCAATCCCATAATGTGAAAGTTTAATATTGGTGTAGCTCGAGATCAGACTCATCATATCCTCATTAAATGATGGTTAAAGATGGAGGGTTTGGGGGCGGGGCTATCTGGAGATAGATCTCTCTGAGGCTGTGGACTCTTTGGTTTCCTGATAAGCTGCGAACTTTTCCCGAAACTCGTGCAGGAAGTTGTATTGCTGTGGAGGAACAGGGACACGAGGGGGAAGGTCAACAATAGAACAAACAAGAAGCAGTGGTGGGTGTGGCCTCCCTCTGATGATGTCATAGTCAGATGAAACACACATCCTGTTTGTTGGGAGTGAACCTGGGTGAGCAGCCATTAACATAGGGTACATATTAATGAGTTCATCGACCGCATGCATGCTTTCAGCCAATCAGATATGAGCTGTGACATCATCAGTGGGAAGGGCAGCCAAGCTGGATTGCAGTGAGTGTGTGTGCAGTGAACAATAATCTCGAACTTTCGGAGAGAAATAAACAAATAAAGGGGTGTGGCCTGACCTTGACTGTCTGAATGGCTCCACCTCCTCTCAGCTCTCTCAGGATCTCGATGGCTTTCGTGGGAGTCATGGAGACGGAGAGCTGCAGCAACAAACATGCAGCAACTGCAACACACCGGAAAAGTGCATCACTCAGATATATTTCATATAACCCCCCACAAGAAATTTAGGAACACTCACTGAGTCCTGAGCGGCCCAGACCCCCGTAACAGCTGGAACACACACACACACCACATTATTATGGCTGCTGTTATCATTATAATAATAAAATTTCCCCAGACTCGGGCAGGGTGTGTGTAACTGGCCCCACGCCCTGGGACTTACTGGATGACGGTGCGGCGCTGTGTCTGTAAGCAGTGCTGCAGCTCGTCCAGGATGCGAGTGCAGTGGTGCAGCTCAGGAGCGCCGCCGTCAGGGAAGGGCAGGTGATGCACGCTGAGTCCACTCCGAGCGTAACACTCCAACAAACACGGCACTCTGTAACGCACCAGCTCCGCCCTCTCACACAGCACAAACACGTCCTGTACACCCTGCGCACACAGCTCACCTACACACACACACACACAGTCACTCCAGGAACCTCCTCCTCAGCTCTCTGTGTGTGTGTATGTGTGTGTGTGAGACAGATGGACTTGCCCACGTCTTTCTCCAGGTTCCTCCTGATGTCCTTATATCTGCATCCTGACAGGACGAGATGGAAATTAAATTCACCAACACACACACACACAGAGAGAGTAATGTCGTGTGTTTACCTGGTAAAGGGCAAATCCCGAGGAACTGTGCGCATTCAACCACCGACAGCGACAACCTACACACACACACACACACTGTTTATGAGGAGGAGCAGTGAGCTGTTCACTCTGTTTATGAGGAGCAGCAGTGAGCTGTTCACTCTGAGAGGTGTGAGGAGCAGCAGTGAGCTGTTCACTCTGTTTATGAGGAGGAGCAGTGAGCTGTTCACTCTGAGAGGTGTGAGGAGCAGCAGTGAGCTGTTCACTCTGAGAGGTGTGAGGAGCAGCAGTGAGCTGTTCACTCTGTTTATGAGGAGGAGCAGTGAGCTGTTCACTCTGAGAGGTGTGAGGAGCAGCAGTGAGCTGTTCACTCTGTTTATGAGGAGCAGCAGTGAGCTGTTCACTCTGAGAGGTGTGAGGAGCAGCAGTGAGCTGTTCACTCTGTTTATGAGGAGCAGCAGTGAGCTGTTCACTCTGAGAGGTGTGAGGAGGAGCAGTGAGCTGTTCACTCTGTTTATGAGGAGCAGCAGTGAGCTGTTCACTCTGAGAGGTGTGAGGGATTATTTGTGTCCTCACCAGGAGATCTGTAGAGGAGTGCAAGACTCTTCATCACCTCCATCCTCTTCATCAGAGGAATCAAACTCACTGACCCGCATCATCTACAGACAGAAAACCGCCTCTATATTAATGCTCTTTATCCGAGTTTTAATGATTAATTCCTAATAAACATTTAGTGTAGCAGTTTGACTGATTAGCCCTGTTAGCATGTAGCTGTCTCTCTCTCTCACAGTCAGCTCTGGTGATGTTAGCTAGTTAGCCTTCCACACCTCCTGAGGTAAAATGAGGCTCGAACGCAGTGCGAGCTAACTGGCTAATGATGCACTAAGTTAACCCGACAAACTATTATCGAATATTAACAAATCGCTAATAATGCTAACACCGCAGTGACATTAGCGCGGAGCTCTTCCGCCCCTCGCGCAGCGCTGCTCTGTTTTGATGGTTAATTTTCAAAAAAGCCCAGTCAGGACGAGGCAGCCAATCAGATTACAGAGCGACACTGGTTCACCGCCCACTCTGTGGTACTTGCATAGCCATTGGCTGAATCTGTGATGACGACAGACACAGTGTTGCCCACGTGGTTTGTGAGGAGGCGAGGTGTGTTCCACCGGACTCAGATCTGCGCAGGGTTCGCTCGGAACCTGATTCCAGAGCTGCTGCGTCCACAGCCTCGCCTGGCAAACCAGACTAAATGTGAATATTTAGTCTGGCCTCGATCCGTAGACATTTCCGACGGGTGTAGAAGGAACAACCCGCTGTCTTTCAAACTGTCTCTGTGCGTATAGGCCAACGCTCTGACCTATTATTAGATATTAAGAAGTTTGGAGATAATGACCACAAGTTTGGAGTCTGTACCACATATACTCATTTTTTCCAAGTGTTTTTCAAGGGTTTGCTTAAACTGTTTTTGAGAGTTTTTATTTAGTGGTGTTTGGTGAGATAATTTCCCTTAAATTTAAAATAACGGGAAAATAAGAAACAATCAAAAAGTAATGTTTCAAAGCTGTTTATTAATTCTTCGTACTGCACAAACTAGCCCCATCCTTTTGGCTACGAGCGGAGCCAGCTGGTAGATCAGACTTTTGCCATAGCCGGTCGGCAAAACAGCGAAAACGTCCTTCTTGAAAAGGAATGAGCGGAGAGCCTCTTCCTGCTCATGTTTCAACGAAAACTCCAAGTCTAATTCTTCTAAAACTGATTCCAAAGCGGAGTCAAACGCGCGCTGTTCACTAGCCGTAGCCATCTTTCCTGTTGTGCTTTCTCCAGCGTCGCGCAGCTTTGTCGTCACTCCTGCAAAAGCCTGCCCAAAGAATCCAAACAAAAACCTTGCGTTGTGATTGGCGGACACGATTTGATGCCCGGGGTGTTTTTGTTTATATGGTGCAAGGCTAGACCCACTCACTAGGCAAAAATATTTTTGGCCGCTAGGCGGGTGGGTCTAGTTTACTAGGCTATCCACAGCCGCCAGTTTCTCATTCATTAAGTAACTAACAGGTATTGGGTGATATCTTGGAGCATCCACATGAGTGATCCTGAGAAAGATGTTGAGAATGACAGAAAGAAAGGGACACCAGATCATGACCGCCTGTTTCGACTGAAGCCCCTTCTGGACAAGTTAGTTCTCATGTGTGAGATGTGAAATACAAAAAAAAAAAAAAAAACACTTCCTGGTCTGATGTACATGATCTAATATTTGCCATTTGTTTTATTGTTTTACAATGATGATGATTACAAACAGAACGAAGAGACGAGCACATCTTCTGCCCCCCACCCCTGGTTCTCCTGACCAGGCCAGAGCTTCATCACTCCAGAGCAGAACAAGATCCAGATCTTCACTGCAGGGAGCCTCAGCCACATCCTGGAAAACAGACAAAGATCCAAACAGCTTCATCCCAGCAAGACCGCCAGAGCATCAACACATCAACTGAACTCAAGCAAAACATGCAAACCACTGGATCTTTTCAAACTGTTCTTCAGTGATGGCACAGCTCTGACCCTGTGTCAAAACACACATGAAAAAGCTGCTGAAAACATCTCAAAAGGCAAAAAATATCCATGGACTGACCTCAGTGTCCAGGAGTTTTTCAGGTATGTGGGACTGATGTTCTTCTTTGCATTGATTAAACTGAGTAGTATCTGGGATTACTGGAAGAATCCAGCCAGTGTCATGACACAGGACAGGCACTGGGTGATATCTTGGAACATCCACATAAGTGAGCCTGAGAAAGATGCTGAGAATGACAGAAAGAAAGGGTCACCAGATCATGACCACCTGTTTCGACTGAAGCCCCTTCTGGACACCATCAAACATGCTTGCCAAGCATTTTACCATCCCAGGCAGCACCTTCCCATTGATGAGAGGCTGTTGGTGACGAAGGCACCTACTGGAATGATGCAATACTAAAAAACAAAGTCAACCAAGTGGGGTTTCGACCTCTTTGTTTTGGCCGACAGCAGCAATGGCTACACCATGGACTCCGCTGTGTTCACTGGGAAGTCACGGCGTTGGATTAGCCTGAATATCAGAGCATGTGGCACATACAGGGATAACAGAAGAGAATGTCCTAACATGCACTCAAACGCTCTGAAGAAAAATGCTCCGAGATGCTCTGTGAGGTGGATACGCGATGGTCCACTGGGTTTTGTGAAGTGGATGGACACGTGAGGTCACTGTCTGCTCTACAATCCACCAGGCGTCCTCTGGAAGCACTGTGCAGAGGACAGTAACCGCTCCATCCCGTGCCTGTGGGATATAATGAGCATAAGGGAGGTGTTGATTTGTCTGACCGACTGATCCAGCACTACTCTGTACACCGCAAGAGCATGTGCTGGTATTGGACATTGCAGCCACAAACAGCTTCCTCCTTCACAAGGAGCTCTGCAGAGAGAAGCAGAAGGAGCCCGTGACCCACAGGGTCTTCCTGGAGGAGCTGACAGCCCAGCTGTGTGGCATCACAGTCACGGTTCCTCCTGCCAGGGCACAGAGTGGCCACTAATCCGTCGCAATCTCAGACCAAACCGATACAAGGAAGAGGGCCTCGTATGGACGTGAGACGTATGTCCTCTGCAGACAGAGCAGGAAGGTCAACCTGTCCACCCCATGGAAGTGTCAGGAGAGTGATGTGGTGCTCTGTCTCACTGCAGACAGGAACTGCTTCGAAAGCATGACATAATTAGTGTTTGTTGTAAATAAAACACTTCTGTAAATAGTTTGTATTGTGTTGGTTAAAATGTTTATTTTTATCCCCCGATTGACAAAATGTGTGAGAACAATTTCCAAAAGCTGAAAACATTGTTCATGAATGTTCTGTGTGAGAGTTGAGAAAAGTTCTGTGAGACTTAATTTCTCTTTTGTTTTTTCTTTTGTATTGATGGTCATGTAACTGTTTATACATTCATGTGACATCACTGCAGTGCACAGATTACTGATAGTGCAGATCTGTGAAGAATCTCAGTCATCCAGGTACATAGTAATCTGTGGTTGGTAGAAGAGAGCAACTGGACTTGCTTGAAGATTCTTGAAGACGTTTCGCCTCTCATCCGAAAGGCTTCCTCAGTTCTGTCTGACTAATAGGGAGTATCAGGTATTTGTCCTCTCATGGATCATCACAGATTACTATGTACCTGGATGACTGAGAATCTTCACAGACATGTTTCTACGCACTTTGGGATGAGATCCCTTCGACTGGTGCAGGAGTATGAGAGGACTTCCAGAAAACTGGCAGACATCTTAGCCAGAGAGGATCGTTCTTTTTTGTCAACCTGGAACAACGATCACTGAACAGAGGTGGGTGTCTAAGACATCTTTTATCAGCCACCTACAATGCAACCATCAGCATTCTGATTCGGATTCTATGATGATCCATGAGAGGATAAATACCTGATACTCCCTATTAGGCAGACAGAACTGAGGAAGCCTTTAGGATGAGAGGCGAAACGTTTTCAAGAATCTTCAAGCAAGTCCAGTTGCTCTCTTCTACCAACCACAGATTACTGATAGTGCAGGTTTTCCTGGAAATAAAGCTGTTTATAACTGGACTGTACATTACAGGGTTCAGGTTTATACAAGTTTTATTACACAAAGAGACCGAAGAAGGCGAAGAAGAAATTGGAACAGATGGCTGTATTCTAATGACAGGTCGAGCGAACCTCGCTAACACCACCACTACGACAAACCACCGATTACATCATAACAGTTTGCTAATCGCTAATTATGCTAATGCTGCAGTGTCGAACTGATGGAAAATACTGATTCGGGGTTCTTTAGCCTGCGAGCTCCTCACTCAGTGCTGAACAAGCTCAGCTTCTTCATTTTATATTGGGGTTGGTAAAAAGTGTTTGGTGCGGTGACGCCACCTTCTGAAGACCATTGTGGGTGAAGATAACATTCCAGTAAATTTTTTAGTGAGCCCTGAGAAAGTAAAAATGCTTTTCAACACATTTCCCCTGAACTCTTTTGTAACATATCATTTAAATTCAACTGTATTTTGTTTTCTTTAAATTGTAATACAAGACTTTTTTTCTTCCTTGGCAATACTTTGCGCAGTTATGTTCGACGGTTTACATTTCCTGATTTCTTCAATAATCACAGATACCATATCAGTAAGGGGTTTTTTTTTCATTAAAAAACATATTTAACCCTGTACAGTCAGGTGCATAAGTATTTGAACAGTGACACAATGTTCATAATTTTGCCTTTGTCTAGTTGATATTTTTTACACAGTTCCTCCATTTTAATACCCTCAAAAGTAATTGGACAATTGACTTCGAAGCAGTTTTATGGCCTGTTTCCTCATTACTTGACGACAAATAAAGGAGATAAAATGTCCAGAGTTGATTCCTTGTATTGAATTTGTATTTCGTAGCTGTTCAAGGAAAATCTCAATATACGCTTGAAAGACATGTCAGTGTAAGTGAAGGAGGCCATCATTCAGCTGAAAAATAAAACAGACCTATAAAAGAGAGGGTAGAAATTTTAGCTGTGAGTAAATCAACAGTGTGGTCCATTTCTCTAAAGAAGGAGTGAAACTGCTGAGCTCAGCAACAACGCAAGGCCTGGAAGACCACGGAGACGACTGAAATGGATCGTAGATCCTTGGTGAAGAAAAACTCTTTCACAGCATCCATTACATATTATACAACATCTATTTATCTATAATGTGTTATATGCAACCAAAAAAGAGAAGAGTTTAACCATTTTATTTCAGATAAATCCGTACAGCATTTAATTTTTTTCCATTCCATCCACAGTTCATGTTGTGAAACTTCACTTTAATAACACGTTTATTAAAAAACAAACAAACCCTGCAATATGAGCATTTACCAGAACATAAAAGCTTTAATGTTAAAAAGTGTGTTATTATGAATAAGATGGTGTGTGAACTTCCTCCGGCTTCCCTTCCTTATGTTCACAAGAAATTTTGTCGAACCCTTATTTAATAAGGTAAAGGGGCGTGTCTTTAATATATAATGTAATTATCCTAACGTATCAATTAACAAATTACCAATTAATCTGTCCAGTTTCTGTAAATCCACACATTTAGTCCTGATCTATAATTTAGTTCAACTGGAACCAAAGTAATCATTATTAAATCATTAATTAATCTATATTCCTTTATTTTTGTAAATTCGTGTGTATTTGTAGCTTCCCCCCGTTAGAGGATCTGTTTACACGGTTTATTTTGTTGTTGTTTATGTTGTGTATAAATCAGGGCCCTGGGCTACGAAGCGGGTTTTCTGGTTTACCAGGGTAACTTCGAGAGTAACTTGATCACGTGCAGCGTAACTTCCCGATTAACCCGTACTACGAAAGTTGGCTATGTTCAAACCGAGGTCTGCTGCCATGGCAACTTACGCTGCATCTCAAACCTGCTCGTCTCAGGTTATGTTCTTGGTTAACCCGAGGTTTCCGATTAACCACACCCTTTTTAAACACCACCTCTCCACCGACATTTCCTCTAGAGACAATGCCAGCGTACCTGGATGACCCGTGCGATATCGGAGCGCAGATTAGAGATGGGATTTATGGCTCTTTGATGGGATCCGCATCTTTGTGATCCGTTCTTTGAAAAGAGCCGTTCAAAAGACTGGCTCATTCGGCTCTTTTTAAATATTTATTCAGTTTTAAGAAGACAGCGTCTAAAGAAGCCAGATCCCTCTGCTTAGACAGTGACATCAATATTTCTGGACATCCCTTTTATATAAAGCAACCTAGACTTACATTATTGTAACCCCTAAACGCTCATAAATAACCATTAAAAAACAATGAGGGCTTCAATGAATGTCCATGCAGAACGGCTTTTCTGTAAAAAAAAAAAGAACCCACTCAAGAACATAGTTATCAAGAACGCAAGAATATTTTATAGAAAAACACTTGTTTTACAAAAATATTTAAGTCTGAGATACAAAATAGATACAACTACAATAAATAACACAAGAACTAGTTATCACACAAGAACATTTTAATAGGAAAAAACAAACTATTAATGCAAAAATATTATTATTAGAAAAATAGATACAACTAGACAAACATAAATAAATAAAATACACAAAAATAGAACAAACAAAATGACGATAGAATAAATTAAATGAACGTCCGTGCAAAGTAGTTTTCCCACAATATTATCATTAATATCACACAACAACATTATAAACTATATACAAAACAATTTGAACTAGGAAAACAGATAAAACTTGAATAAATAAAAAGCAAATGAATGCTTGCTTGCACGCGCGCACACACACACACACACACACACACCCCATTATGAATGATGTTTTTATATTTCATTTTCACCTGTTGCCAGGTGCGTTTGGCTGCTGTTGCCTCTGAAATGTTCACAGGACCGACACCAACTTAGTCAAAGGGGCTGAACAGTCAGTCATCCTAATTCATGTGACTCTGTGCACAGATCAGCTTAAGTAGCGACTCCATGAATTTACCATACCAAATTTTATTCAGGATTTTTCGGACATTAAACAAGCTATATATGACTGGGGCCACGTCGAAGGACCATTTTCTGTGACTTGTGATTGATCATGAAGCTTCTCTCATCCTATCCTTCTGTTCTGGAACATGTAGAAGGGAGAATGTACTTGCGCATTTACCCGATCGGCAGTTCGGTGCCAACATGCTTGCCGCTCCTTATTGGCAGCCGCTGTGTTAGATTTTGCTCTTAATGTTGTTTTGAACTCCTCGTAGCTTTGCATTATGACAGCGCATTCTTCCTCCGTGAAGTGCGGCGACCGTGCCATTGTGAACAGTGGGGATTTGCGCTGATAACCTCCCCTTTAACGTGAACGCGCATTAACCCTGATTAGGTTAAACCAGGTTCAACAAATCAACTTCATAACTGGCGTCGTAGTTCCGTTTAACCCCAAACAAGATAAGCAGGTTTTGTCAACCCCGGTTTAGCGGGGGAACCCTGGGTTACTGCTGGGTAGGTTAACCTCCGTTCGCAGTCCCGGGCCCTGCTCTTCCCGTCGCGCTCTGCAGAATGAAAATAAAACATTAGTTTGACGCGGTTGCTGTGCTTTTAAGGCCACGCCCACCACGCCCAGTCACGCGCAGGCGCGTCACTTTTCCAGGAAGTCACGCCCTCTCTCTCAGCAGCAGATCTGTAGCTGGTGCTCCGGGTCTCGCCGCTGCGGTTTGTTGCTCCACATGACGGAGAGCTCTGTGTAAAGATGGCGCTCAGGCTTCCCCGCGGGCTGCGTGTCCAACCGCACCGAGCAGCGCACTCGCCAGGGCGCAGGGAGCATTCTGAGCAGGGCGCTGTACACTATCGAGTGCACTTCGGCAGGGCTGAGGGAGAGACTTTGGGACGGAAACGGGTTATTCTAGTCTGTAGCTCACTTCCGGTTTGTTGTGCGTGAGCTGTGAGTGTATTTTCACTTGTCAGTGTGTGTGAGTGTGTGTGATCCACTCCGGACTGTGTGTGAGTGTGTGTGATCCACTCCGGACTGTGTGTGTGTAGATTAAGTTGAGGTACAGCGGCTTTATCTGTGTAAACACCGGGGTTCAGGATTTCTCTTACTGCTGTCAGATAAACACACTGAGGGAGCATGCGCACACACACTGCTGCATTCCCCTCTCTCTCTCTCTCTCTCTCTCTCTCTCTCTCTCTGTGTGAAACTTTTACGTGTATTTTTGTAACATATTAATAACATGTTTTTGTGTTCTACACAGGTCATGAGTGAGTTCTCGGTGAGTTTTGTGGTCATACACTTCTCTCTCTCTCTCTCTCTCTCTCTCACACACACACACAGTTTCTCTATTGTGTCATGTGACAAATCAAAGGTGTGTGTGTGTATGATTGATTTATTCTTTCCCCCACTGTAGTTATCTGATGCGTTCGGGGATGATGCCCCCAGTCAAGCACCAAAAACAGCACATGACAAGCCGTCAGCCCCGACAGGACCTGCTGCCCCCTCATGGCCCAGTGCACCTTCTGCTGGCCCAGCTGCCCCTGCATGGCCCGGAGCGACCCCAGCTGCCCCTGCATGGCCCGGAGCGACCCCAGCTGCCCCTGCTGGCCCAGCTGCCCCTGCGTGGCCCGGAGCAACCCCAGCTGCCCCTGCGTGGCCCGGAGCAACCCCAGCTGCCCCCACTGGCCCAGCTGCCCCTGCATGGCCCGGTGCACCCCCTGCTGTTCCTGGTGCCCCTGCTGCTCCTTCTTGGCCTGGGGCTTCCCCATCTGGCCCTGCGTGGCCCGGAGCTGCCCCAGGTGGTCCAAACTTACCCCCCTCTGGAGGTCCTGCCGCTCCTCCCCCTGCCCCAGGAGCTCCAGGCCAGTTTCCCAGCATGCCATCTGCCCCAGGCGGATACCCTACTGGCCCCGGGATGCCAGGACAGTTTCCCCCTGCACCAGGGCAGTTTCCTGGAATGTACCCCTCTCCTCCTGGGGCTCCACAGGCTCCCTACCCCAACATGCCCTACCAAGGGAACATGTATGGCCCTGGAGGCCCTGCCCCTTTTCCTCCTGCCACAGGGTTTTCTGGAGGAGCATTCCCACCTGTGCCCCCTGGCTCATGGGGACTGCCCACAGGCCCACCCGCAGGACCGCCCACAGGACCCTATGGAGGCCCCACTGCTCCTGGAGGAATGCTGGTGAGTAATGATCTCTGGTGGGTTCTAGTGGTTTCTGGTGCATGCAGCCTTCCGTCTTCCAGAGTCTGCTGGACATAGACTCAGTTCTGCTGCTTTCTGGCGGGTTCTTGCAGATTTTTGTGTATTTGGGATTATGTGTGATGGTATCTGATGGACTCTTGTGCTTCTTGGTGGAGTTGAGCTCCTGTGTGGTGGTTTCTGGGTTATTTCGAGCTTCTGTCTTTGGTGGCTTTTAGTTTCAGATGGTGGATCTGGGTGGACTTGGACTTTTTTATGATGTGTTCTGGTGGGTTTGGGGTTATTTGTGGTGGGTATAATGGATTTGCGCTCATATCTGGTGGATTATGGTTTGTCTCTCGTGGTCTGCAGTGGGTTCTGGTAGTTTCTGGTGTGTTCCAGTAGCTTGTGTCCCTATCAAGGGGGCTTTGTTGGGTTTTGGGTGCTGATGGTGGGACTGAAAGGACAGAAACTCCTTTATGATGAATTCTAATGTATCTGGGCTCATAGCTGTTGGGTTAGGTCCTGTGGTCTGGTGGTTTCTGGTGGGTTTTGTGGATTTGGGTCCTTAAGTGGAGAATTAAAGTAAAAGCTCTTGTTTTGTTTTTTTTCTTTTGTCTTTCAGCCGCAGCCCAGACCTCCATATTTCTGATCATCACAACAAATAGCACAGAGTATCTGCAGCCTAACACACACACACACACACACACACACCTCTGTAATGAAGTGTAACTACAGGGTGTGTGAACATGAAATATGAGTTGAATAATCTACGTGTAAATTTCCTCCATATGTCCCTGTACAATCAGAAACTTCAGGTATAATTAAAACTGCGTGTGTGTTTGGTGAGTTTCTCTCTTTACACTCCACAGCTGTGTGATTACTCTCATACTTTATTGCATCATTTAATAAAATGCGTGAGACACTCGGGCCTCGTCCCTGTCCTGTTTGTAATACCCCCTAGTCGACTTCCCCTTGGTTGAGTCCCCTTGGCCACCATTTTGAGGGCAGTTTCAGTTTATGAGTGTCGTGTGGATGCAGTATTTGAAATCCTGAATAAAATGTTATTGTAATAATTAAACCCTTCAGTGTGTGTGTGTGTGTGTGAGAGAGAGAGAGAGAGAGAGAGAGAGATCTGGACTGAAAGTACGACATCATTGGGTGTAGTTTGGAATGGAGGTGGGGCTTTGGTGTCATGTTGTCATGGTGACTGTTTTGTTGACGTCAGTCTGCTGCTTTTATTCACAGTAACAAGAGGAAAATTCTCTGAAGGACACTTTTTCCCTTTCTGGAATAAATGAGTAATATGTGTGTGTGTGTGTTGAGTGCTGTCTCTGAGAAACTGGTTGTTTTGCCCAAAATAAAGCATTAAAATAATTCAGTCAGCTTGTTTCGTTTAGTTATTAAAATGTTTTGGGGGTTTTCCGGATCTGTCTGTGTTCTTTGATTAGCTTGTTGAATTTAAACATTTTAAATGATATTTAATGTTATTTAAACATTTACACAACTATCACACAATCATTGCACAACAAATAAATAACTGAATGACAAATAAAGGTCATCTGAGTCGAATAATGCATTGTTATAAATCACATTAAAAACCTACAAATGTCAAAGAAACATCTCTCTACCTTCACCCTGACTAAAAATACCAGATTTATGAATATACATAAGTATGTAAATGTGGGACCACCCCTGTGTAGAGGATTGTTCAGTCATGTTTCCTGCAGTGATGTGTGTAAAGTCCGTGTGCAGCTCCGTATCCTGATGCTCCAATCACCGTGCTTCACTGTTCCTGGAATCGTACACACAACCCTTCTGTCCCCAAACTTCCGGAGCTGAGTTATTGCCAGAGTTCTGTTTTTGTCTAATATTTTGTTCTAAGAGAGTCTGATGTGTCTGATCTGTGCTTGTTTTCAGCAGAGTTGTTCAGCGTGACGTGTGAGTGGAGATGATGTGGAGCAGTTCATTTCTGGTTGTTCTCTGTGTAACTGTTGCTCCTGCTGCTTTCAGGTCGTCCTGCAACTCATTTCGAGTGACTGCTGGTTTCTCTCTGACCTCCTCCAGGGATTATTACTTGTAGTTGCATGAACTTTCCACCTGAATTTTATGGAACCAGTTTTACTGACAGGGATGTTTTTAAAGCTGTACGGCCTTTCAATTTCATAAAATTAGTGAAATTTAGTTCCGTCTGAAATGTGGTGATTGTGATATCTGTTTATTTCTGTAATATCTCACAAAATATCAGGCCATTCTGTGGCTGGGAAGTTATTTAATTTGAGGGGATTAAAGCAAATAATGTGCATGAAATCGCTCGCTTGGCGCAGTCAAGCAGACAGAGGAAGTCCGTGTGCACATGCGCAGGTTTATCTTCTTCTTTTGGGTTTTACAGCAGCTGGCATCCACAGTGTTGCATTACTGCCATCTACAGGTTTCCCTTTGAGCGTGCACTGACAGTTCCATCATTCTGTCGCTAAACGAACAGCTGATCACACCGAGGTGCTCGCTGAGCGCCAATATTTATTAGTTTGGTCCTGCGTGTCCTTTCCTTCGTATAGAACATAACATCTTTTCTTCTCGCTTTCCGTTACTGTAGTCGCTCTTTCACGTTTCATTCACACACTCACGTCCTCCATTTTTCTCTCCTGTTTCAAATTTGTATCCCACAATGCCTTGCGTGAACGGGGAAAGCCCACCATGTGATGCATAACGTAGTATCTTGTATTGGGTCATGGGGAAGCAGGAAAAAATAGAGGAGAGTTTAGAGCCATGTGGCCTTAAATTCATTAATTATTCTGTTAAAAAAAACTAATAAAATTGGAAGTCTGTAATACAAATTCAGTAGCTTTTGGTCACTGAACAAAAATAATTGTGTGTCTGGAAAATTTTTTTATGACCTACACTTGAAAAATCTGAAAGGCAGTACAGCTTTAAGGTCTTTGCTATGGATCTGTGTGAACAGTAGTGGGCGACAGTGTACATATTACACTGTTATTTCATCCTTCAGGAGGTGGCCAAGTAAGTGTAAATTGTGTGTGTGTGTGTGTGTGTGTTCGTTCCAGTCGGTACCATATGATCTGCAGCTCCATGCTGGAATTATGCCACGCCTTCTGATCACAATAGTGGGAGAACCTGTACCTGGAGGAGAGAGGTAACACACACACACACACACACACTTCACTATAGAGGGTTGCCGCGTGACGTCACCGTACCGTGTGATTTTGTTAGGGCGCCGTATTGGAAGACCAAGTACATACATACATACAATACAAAACAAACTACGAGCGAGAGTGAAGTGATTATTACAGCTTGTGAAGTGACACAGTGAGTGAAGTGACATGATGGCTGATAATTCTGGTTATGTGAGTACATTCCCAGCTGCAGAAAGGGCACGGTATGTGGAGAAACTGGCTGTGATAGATGGGTTTGACCCATATGATAAGACTCGGGGCAAGGGAGAATGGAAACATAAGGAGGACCGGACACCAATTCTGCCATCTGTTTGCTACCCAGACATTGTAAACTATTGCAATCTGTATTCATGCTGTTATGGATTTATTTCATAATTTATTTTTAATTTGCTACTTATCTGTTTTTATTTATATATATATTTGAATTATTTGGACATGGGGGAAAAACTATATTTAAAATCCAAAGAGGGACGGAGGGAGGAAAATTTAAAACAAAAGAAAGAAATGAAATATATAACATAAATGTGATAAAATTAAGGATGTTTTTATTCAGTAAACATTTAAAAAAATGTTCTACAACACTCTAGCCTAGTGACTTACCAGTAACAAAATGGTCTGAACATATTCTGTACTGCTGTAGATTTGAAGTATTCAGACCTGCTCTGCATAAAGCAGCTAAATCCTCTCTCTGTCTCCTGGCAGAAAGCTCCTTGGTTTGCTCCCCTTGTGTCTCAATCACAGCTGGTATTCTGTAGAAAGACTTCTTTTCACCTTTCCCATCAGCTTTGTTAGAACCCTAACACGGCACAAAAGTTTACCATTGTGGGTTTTTGATGAATCAAGTGCCTCGTGGGTTCACATACCGCACGCTGCCGTTATTTCCCCCTAATCACGAGTTTGTTGGTCTTCCAATATGGCGCAGGGTTTGTTTACTTCCGGTTTCGGGTGACGTCAGTGCAAAGGGTCTATATCAGCCATGTCTGGGCTTAAACGCCACAGTGCATTGTGGGAGTTTATAAGTGTGCTGGATTTTTCTGTCTTCTGCCTCATGTACAGGCTGTAGCCATTCTACAATTGCGCACTGTGCAGACACATGTTCCTATTAAAATGGCCGGTGAGTGTATACAATTCGGTTCACCATTCGAAATAAATAGACTAGACTGAAGAAATCGCTTTCAGGCATATTTATGCTTATTACCGAGGGAAAGTGCATTCCTATTTTAAAATATACTCCAGGGCGTCCCCTTGCCTTCTGCAGCCAGTGCTCCCATGTGTGATGTAGATGCGATGCGCTTCACATTAAGCTACGGTCACACAACAGCTCGCGATGCTCTGTGATGGGTTATCAATGAAAATGAGGCGTTTTGGTGGCGATATACACGTGAGCTAAAAGTTGTGGTCACACAGTAGATGAACAATTTTCTGTCGCACCTTTGCACGTTTGAGTCTGGCTCAGCTCAAGCGGCTTTGCGCGCTTATGAAGCGCATTTTGTGCCCGCTTTACGTGCGCTTGGGACCCAGTTGTGATTTCTGGGTTTCAGTCATGTGACTTTTCTTAGTGGTTTTATCGGAATTGAAATAGCTGGTGGTCTAAACGGCTGCCGTAGTGCAAACAACTAGCAATAACTTAACAGAGTACCGTACGCTCGTAATCTAGAAGCCGCTGCTGACTTTACATATATTCAGAAGATTGCTGTGTGCAATGGAATCGACGCCTACAGTCTGGGAAAGAAGGATTTATCATATAATCTAGAAACCTACTCTTCAGTCGAGTTCCCCGACATCTCAAACTATCTGGTGTTGCAGACGTCCTTCTACACCGCAAAACAGATGAACGCGTGGAAGAGTATGGAGGCTTACAACTGTTTTGTGTGTGGCTGGGTAAAGGACCTCGGGATCAAGTCGCTGCCCAATGAATCCTGTATTGTTTTTACCCATGTGGTTTTTAAAAAAAAATTTTAAGCTTTTTGTTCGCATCTTTACAACAAAGCACTGCAAGTTGAAGTGTAAACAAACAACAGTTGGCTTGATTCTCGCTTGTGTTGGCTCTTATCTCTCAGCTAACTCATTCACAAAGATCATCAGAAACCCCTTTAAAGACCTGGATCTGAGTTAAACAAGACGGAGAAGTGATCACGGCGCATTGGAACTGTACGGCTGGGGAAGAATTTTGTCGCGACCTTCATGCATATGGACTTTGTGAGGAGTGAACAAAGAAACAGCTGGGGACTTTAACGCTTCGTGACTAAAAAAAAGTACCGTAAAATAACGACACACAGCAAGAAAAGTACTTGGAAAACATTAAGGACAGAGCTGAGAGGGAAATACAAACCTTTCACCAAACGATCACTGCAAACTCCAGCACGCTTCGACTCGACTCCCTTCAATTTCAGTCAGAGGGTCAAAACCCACCTTTCTCCACATCTTTTTGTGAAATCCTGTGTTCATTCACCCTTTATTAGCTCACGGGGAACCCTGAAGAAACTTTCATCAGTTTCACGGTTTGGGGGTGGTGTAGTGGTTAGCGCTGTCGCCTCACAGCAAGAAGGTCCGGGTTCGAGCCCCGTGGCCGGCGAGGGCCTTTCTGTGTGGAGTTTGCATGTTCTCCCTGTGTCCGCGTGGGTTTCCTCCGGGTGCTCCGGTTTCCCCCACAGTCCAAAGACATGCAGGTTAGGTTAACTGGTGACTCTAAATTGAGCGTAGGTGTGAATGTGAGTGTGAATGGTTGTCTGTGTCTATGTGTCAGCCCTGTGATGACCTGGCGACTTGTCCAGGGTGAACCCCGCCTTTCACCCGTAGTCAGCTGGGATAGGATCCAGCTCGCCTGCGACCCTGTAGAAGGATAAAGCGGCTACAGATAATGAGATGAGATGAGTTTCACGGTTTGATCGATTCGAACAACCTAAAACAACGCAAGCGTAAGGCACTTTCCATGCGAGCAATGCACCACCTCCGTACAAACGCTTTGTCAGCTGAGCTTTGGTAGACCACCAGCTAAAGTTTTGAATAACTAATGAGGCGGATGTGACGTCATGTGAAAGCCAGCAATAGGAAACACCTGATACTGATTTGAGTGCAATCAGCACGTGCAGATACAGACGCTGTTTTCACAGAGGCTTTGTGAAGTATTATCATTATCACTGTCATGTTTGTTTTGAGTCATGTTTACAGCCCCGATTCCAAAAAAGTTGGGACAAAGTACAAATTGTAAATAAAAACGGAATGCAATGATGTGGAAGTTTCAAAATTCCATATTTTATTCAGAATAGAACATAGATGACATATCAAATGTTTAAACTGAGAAAATGTATCATTTAAAGAGAAAAATTAGGTGATTTTAAATTTCGTGACAACAACACATCTCAAAAAAGTTGGGACAAGGCCATGTTTCCCACTGTGAGCCATCCCCTTTTCTCTTTACAACAGTCTGTAAACGTCTGGGGACTGAGGAGACAAGTTGCTCAAGTTTAGGGATAGGAATGTTAACCCATTCTTGTCTAATGGAGGATTCTAGTTGCTCAACTGTCTTAGGTCTTTTTTGTCGTATCTTCCGTTTTATGATACGCCAAATGTTTTCTATGGGTGAAAGATCTGGACTGCAGGCTGGCCAGTTCAGTACCCGGACCCTTCTTCTACGCAGCCATGATGCTGTAATTGATGCAGTATGTGGTTTGGCATTGTCATGTTGGAAAATGCAAGGTCTTCCCTGAAAGAGACGTCGTCTGGATGGGAGCATATGTTGCTCTAGAACCTGAATATACCTTTCAGCATTGATGGTGTCTTTCCAGATGTGTAAGCTGCCCATGCCACACGCACTAATGCAACCCCATACCATCAGAGATGCAGGCTTCTGAACTGAGCGCTGATAACAACTCGGGTCGTCCTTCTCCTCTTTAGACCGAATGACACGGCGTCCCTGATTTCCATAAAGAACTTCAAATTTTGATTCGTCTGACCACAGAACAGTTTTCCACTTTGCCACAGTCCATTTTAAATGAGCCTTGGCCCAGAGAAGACGTCTGCGCTTCTGGATCATGTTTAGATACGGCTTCTTCTTTGAACTATAGAGTTTTAGCTGGCAACGGCGGATGGCACGGTGAATTGTGTTCACAGATAATGTTCTCTGGAAATATTCCTGAGCCCATTTTGTGATTTCCAATACAGAAGCATGCCTGTATGTGATGCAGTGCCGTCTAAGGGCCCGAAGATCACGGGCACCCAGTATGGTTTTCCGGCCTTGACCCTTACGCACAGAGATTCTTCCAGATTCTCTGAATCTTTTGATGATATTATGCACTGTAGATGATGATATGTTCAAACTCTTTGCAATTTTACACTGTCGAACTCCTTTCTGATATTGCTCCACTATTTGTCGGCGCAGAATTAGGGGGATTGGTGATCCTCTTCCCATCTTTACTTCTGAGAGCCGCTGCCACTCCAAGATGCTCTTTTTATACCCAGTCATGTTAATGACCTATTGCCAATTGACCTAATGAGTTGCAATTTGGTCCTCCAGCTGTTCCTTTTTTGTACCTTTAACTTTTCCAGCCTCTTATTGCCCCTGTCTTAACTTTTTTGAGATGTGTTGCTGTCATGAAATTTCAAATGAGCCAATATTTGGCATGAAATTTCAAAATGTCTCACTTTCGACATTTGATATGTTGTCTATGTTCTATTGTGAATACAATATCAGTTTTTGAGATTTGTAAATTATTGCATTCCGTTTTTATTTACAATTTGTACTTTGTCCCAACTTTTTTGGAATCGGGGTTGTATAATGCTGCTTAAATACTCTGCTTTCTGTTTTGCTTTTGTTTTAAAAAAAAATCTTAGAAGACACTCTGGACACTACAGTAATGCTTTTATGTTTAAGGACTTTGGTTGCATTGATAACTTTAGGACTGCAGTTGTCATGAACAGTTTTACACTCAAGTCTCCATCAGTGAACAGTTTACAACTTCAACAAAACAGACTTCCTGTTAAACTATAATGAGTTTCCTGGTTCCACAGTTGTACTTTGTGACTCTATAGGACGCAGTTATAGAAGTGAGTTATTTATAATCACGCTATCTGTTATCACCCAGATGAGGATGGGTTCCCTTTAGAGTCTGGTTCCTCTTGAAGTTCCTTCCTTGTGTTGTCTCACCACCATCACCTCAGGGTTTAACATTGGGGTAGATTAGGAATAAAATTAGCTCATGTTTAAAGTCTTTAATTCTCTGTAAAGCTGCTTTGTGACCGCGCCTGTTGTTAAAATTGCAATAAAAATAAATGACTTAAATATCACGCCTGCTAATAAACGCTCTTCCTGCACTTAGATCCGTCTCTCGACGTCTATCTTGTAGTGTCCCCAGATCTTTAACCCAGACACATATAAAAAGTTGTTCTCCTCCAGGCTCTTCCAGGTTTCCATCTGTGTGTCCGTGTAGAACGATGCACCAGGGAGTCTGAGATGTCGGGGAACTCAACAGATGGATCATTTTCCAACTTCTCATCTCATCTCATTATCTCTAGCCGCTTTATCCTGTTCTACAGGGTCGCAGGTGAGCTGGATCCTATCCCAGCTGACTACGGGCGAAAGGCGGGGTACACCCTGGACAAGTCGCCAGGTCATCACAGGGCTGACACATAGACACAGACAACCATTCACACTCACATTCACACCTACGCTCAATTTAGAGTCACCAGTTAACCTAACCTGCATGTCTTTGGACTGTGGGGGAAACCGGAGCACCCGGAGGAAACCCACACGGACACGGGGAGAACATGCAAACTCCACACAGAAAGGCCCTTGCCGGCCACAGGGCTCGAACCCGGACCTTCTTGCTGTGAGGCGATAGTGATAACCACTACACCACCGTGCTGCCCATTTTCCAACTTATAGGAAAAATAATTCTTTAATAGCGTGTAAGGATCTAATCCCATTGAGTGGTTTCTATATCACTTCTTGGTTTTAATAACTTGCTTGTTTGCTGAACACAAACATGGCAGTAAGTTCTTGTGTTAATGGACCAGACGCCACTTTTGGATCATTAATCCCTTTTGGCTGAGAATGACCTGCATGCAGGGTTTGGCTTCTGGCGCATCCATACAGTTTTAAATACAACACCTACAATTACAAACAGATTGTTTTACTGCATTTATTTAATTCCTGGGCTCCCATCTGTAACAGGGAGTGATGTCGCATCCCATTAATACACTTTACAATAGGTTATTAGATTCTAATAGAATAGATGAGTCAAAATAATTGGGGATCTTTTTAATGGGCCTCGACTCAGTACCAGTCTGAATAGGTGGGGTTTAAAGCAGAAGAGGTTGAGAACCGCTGATATAAAGTACAAACACTCTGTATATTTTATTTCTGTGATTTTTTTTTTTTTTTTAAATTGTTCATTTTTGGATTACACTTCATTTTTGTGGCTACTGCATCATAGAGTGTGTATATATATATATATATATATATATATATATATATATATATATATATATATATATATATATGCTGTATTTACTGTATGGACATGGGATCAGAAACCTATTTCATTTATAAGCAGGAGCCACATGGACCCATAGGGGACTTATTTTTTTCCACTATGTAGTGAACCAGAGTAGCGATGATTGTGTGATTAGTGTCCCACATTAACACTCTCTGTCCCCCCCCAGGTTTCAAGTGGACTTCATGAAGGGTGAAGATATAGTGTTCCACTTTAACCCTCGGTTCTCTGAGCAGACCATCGTCAGGAACTCCAGTCTGTCCGGGTACTGGGGTCCAGAGGAGAGAGAGGGAGGATTTCCCTTCACCCAGGGGCAACAGTTTGAGGTACAGAACACACCGTGTGTGTGTGCGCGCGCTCATGTTCACTCACATCAAGGGAGTAACTTTGATTTTGACATTGGTGGGGACACAAAAGTGATCCAAGGCAGAGCTTCCAAAAGGTGGCAGTAAAGGACCATGGATTTGTTGTATCTAGCCTAGCCTAGTAGTAGAAAGAGGTCTCTGTAAAACAGTGAACGCAGCAGACTCAGCGGCTGTCACGCTGTTGATTCTGAAATGCAAGTTGCACATCTGCATGGCCATGCAGTAGCCTACATCTGACTACTTACATTCTGTAAAACCATTAGGTCTATAAATGTAACATTCATCGAGGATATTATCTAACACCAAGTTACATTGCTCCAGCATTCCTTTTCTCTGCAGCTATGCAGTAGCCTAGCTCTGATGCGTCCTGTCATGTTGCTAAACCTGCCTAAGGAGCCGCAGCAATACTTTTATGAAGGCTTTCCATACATCAAAAGGATTTTGTTGAGTTTTTAAAGCTCGATGGAAACCCTGCACTTACATTCTTGACTTTGAAGAAGAATGAACGAATGTCTCGTTTCTTGGGAGGGGGGCCGTCATCCATGATGCTCAAGTCAGCATGCGAGTCGTAGGGCAAGCATGCATGGACATCGAAGTCCAGCTCAATTTGTAGGCTGACGGAGAGTGGGGGGTGCGTGGGGTAGGTCAGGTGTGTACGTGTGAGATACGGGGGGTTGATGGGCGGGTAGTCACGGCTGCTGTGGGAAGTGTGCTGCTTTTACAGCAGATGGAGTGACAGCTGGGATAGCCAACCATGTAAGTTAGCGAGAAACAGGTAGCTAATCAGAGAATGATATCTACGTTAGAGGGGGGATTATTAGCAGTGTCATACATTTAACCCTTTGTGTGCCATATAATCATTGCTCAGGTTAGGACATCGGTTTTATTGATCGTGATTACACAGTAGCGGCTGAATATTGGTAGGGACACGTCCCTAGCGTCCCTACCCAAAATTACGCCCTAGACTCACGTTTTATCAGTGAGATTTACCGAGAAAAGGAGGGGTAGAACAAAGGAGAAAAAGGAAATAACAATGTTTGAAAAATAATTGATAGTTCAAAGAAAGATCGAAATGTGGGGAGAAATAAATGAAAGAATACAGTGTGATGAAATTTTAGGAAGATTCCATAACAATTAAGCCAGAGCTCCGCCCCCTGCACCGAGCTTGGTTTAACGTGTGTGTGTGTGTGTGTGTGTGTAGCTGAAGATCCTGGTGGAGGAGGATGTGTATAAAGTGGCTGTAGATGGAGTTCATGTTCTGGAATACGAGCACCGAGCAGGAGGAATGGAGCAGGTCACACTGCTGAGGGTGTGCGGAGACGTGACCTTATACAGCGTTGCCCCATCCATCATCTAACACACACACACACACACACACACACACACTCTCTCTCTCTCTAAACGTGAGTGAGAGTTCTGACTCTCTAAAAGACTTTAACTTTGCTGCATCATGACATTTATATCAGGAAGTGAAATGATCTGCTCATAGAACGAGAACATTTATGGCGTGAAATGATTAAAATGTCTTTAAGTTGAAGAATCATCTAGCGGTTTACTGTAATCTTAGAAGAGGAGGTGACGATCCGTCTGACTGTCACTGAGGTCATTTTTACTTGATGAAACGTGACGTGTGACAGTGCAGTGTCTCCCTCTGTCTCTCTCCCCAGTCTGTCTCTCCCCCCTCCCCTCTGTCTCTCTCTCTGTCTGTCCCCCCCCTCTCTGTGTCTCTCTCTGTTGTCTGTCTCCCCCCCCCCCCCCCCCATGTCCCCCCCCTTTAAATCCTGTGTTTAGATTCAGCTCTAAAATAAAATTTGGGAAACTTGCAGGTAAAACACTGAACTTTCACACGCTTCAATTTAAACCCCTCATGGTCAGATTCTAATGCTACAAAACACCACAAATTATAAAACACTACTCCCCTGTGCATGTGTGTGTGTGTGTGTGTTTCCAGTTGAGAGATTACTGCAGCAGTGTAAACAGATGTTCGACGCTGCAGTTCAGTGTTTTAATCCTCTGAAGCTGTGAGAAGTTTCATGAACATGTTGTTCTTCTCACATCATTACAGTGAATCCATTTCCTGCGTTTAATCGCCGCTTTATTTCTGTTTCATCGTTTCAGACTCCGTGAACAGCCAACAGATTTACAATCAGAACAGATTTATATTTATAAATAATCATCATTTCACTGCTGCAGTATTAATGATAAGATCACAGCTGGATCATGATGTGAGTTTTGAACATTTTATTTCTATATAAATATGCTGGAAGAGAGACGCCTCTGAGCCACACCAGTGTGAACACATCCCACTAACTCCACACTTCAGGTCACATTAATGAGTTAATATTCTGTTAATGAATTGTTCTGACTGAGTGCTGAGTCACTGAGTGCAGCGTTACCTGACAATTAGCTTCATTAATATACTTCTATCTTCACGCATCACTGACACAACGCACATATTAATTACACAAAGGGCAGCAGAAGTTCATTCACAGATCATCAACTGAATTAAAGATAAATAGTTGTAGGTGTTTTTAAATACAGTAACTGGTTATTAAAGGGGGAATAAACTTATCAACTATGAGTTATTTATAAACCTGTCACTGAACCCTGTCTCAGTAAATTAGTAGTTACTCAGTAATAATTAATGATTAAAGGAATCGTTAACTCATATTAAATACAAAGAACAAATGATTAACAGAATAATAATTAATATGTACCAAAAATATGTTCGTGTGTATTCTGTGCCTGAGGTTGTTTTTCCCCTAATTGTAGTCATTAATTTTAGTTTGTGCCACTTGAATGAAGTGATGTTTTTTCTTTTTGTTTGCCAGAGCCACTGCAGTGCTGAGAGTCTGAAATAAAATCTTTAACACTGTTTTAGAAAAGAGTGCACTTTATTATTAAACGTGTTGTACTTCATACTCCACTTACACTATATGGCCAAAAGTATGTGCACCGCTGACCATCACACTCATTTGTCCTTATTGAACATCTCATTCCAGATTTATTCTCCTTTCCTGTGATAATCATCTCCACCCTTTTTTTTTTGGGGGGGGGGGGTTCCACTAGATTTTGGGGCATGGCTGTGGGGATTAGTGTCCATTCAGCTACAAGAGCACTTGTGAGATCAGACCCTGATGTTGAGGCTCCAGTTCATCCCAAAGGTGTTGAGTTCAGTCGGGGCTCTGTGCAGGACTCTCGAGTTCTTCACACACCACGTGTTCATGGAGCTCTGTGCTGTGTGCCCAGGAGCATGGTCCTGCTGGGACTGGGACAGGTTTGGGCCTCTGAGTTCCTCCAGTGAAGGGAAACTGTAAAGCTAAAGCATACAGAGACATTCTGCACATCACAGTGTGCGCTTCCTGTTGCTTTGTGGAACAGCTTGGAGAAGATGGTCAGGAGTGTACATTGTTAGGTAAAGAGTATAAATTTAAGCGTGAAAGGTTTTTTTTCCCCAAAACATTCAAAATACAAACAAATAGAGCACCATACAGATCCAAAAACATCAAAGTAGTAAAACACACACGGCAATAAAGTAAAAAATATGAACAAGAAAGGGGCTAGACTGAGACAACTTTGGATTGAAGGTGTCGAATTTTGTAATAAAAAGTGCGATAACAAATTTTTAAGACGTTCCTTACAAAATAATTGCTTTCCTAATTCTGTCAAAAGAGATTACATATTAAAAGATTTTGAAACAGTAGAAATTAAAAAGATTAGAACTAAATATCTCTCCTTTCTAATTCCCTTCAAAGCGAAAGAAATACAGTTCAAAATTTTGAATAGAATTTACCCAACCAAAGAATTTCTTAAGAAGAAATTTAAATTTGAAACTGGTAAATGTGCGTTTTGTGAAACAGAGGAGGAGGATTTGGAACATCTTTTCTTTCTATGTGATTTAATACAAAGATTTTGGATTGATTTTCAGGCTTGGCTACAGTCTAGGGGGATTCAGTTTGCCCCTTTATCCATTAAGGAAATTAAATTTGGAGTGTTTTTAAATAATAACAAAATTGAATATGGTGTTAATAATTTACTACTTTTAGGTAAACACTTTATTCACAAATGTCGTTTTTTTTTAAACTAAACTTTATGTTACACACTGGAAGAATGACCTCAAGCTTTTTGCCAACTCTTTAAAGTTAGTTGAAAATAAGGATGTTGGTTATTTTATATCCTTTTTGGATGACTTTGATTTACTCGATTAACATTTAAGCGTGAAAGTTGTACCGGGGCAAACAGCGAGAGTCACTTCCGGGGTCTGCGTGACGTCACCGTGTTGTACCGCTCCCGGCCTGCAGGTGTCAGTAGAGAGCGCTGCGGCTGAGCTCTTTGACCTCCTCTCGCTGTCTGTAGGCGCTGTGTCGTGTTCCTCAGGGCGCACTTTCACCTTCCGCTCAGTAAACCTGGGAGTTTGAGCAGAGTGCGTTTAGCTGGGAGAGGAGCGGCTCTATGATGAACGGCTCAGCGCGCAGCTCCCACCCCGCGCTGGAGATCCAGCTGAGGAGAGGACCCGCGGGTGAGCGCGCACACACACACACACACACGGCTTTATGCGCTGTGCTTTTCTTTCCATGTGCGGCTGTGAGCAGGAAATCAGTGACGGTCATTAGCATGCATGCTAACTGCTGAACACCACCTTCTGAATATTTCTTCTTTCCTTCAGGAGGAGTTCCTGAAACACCACCAGGGTTCACTTTATCAGAGTGATCAGCGAGTCAGGCTAACAGGCTAATGCTAACTGAGTTTATTCGAGAACAAAAAAAATCTAAATCGTTAAACTGGTGTGTGTGTGTGTGTGTTTTAATGCTTTTAGAGTTCAGTTCTGGGGGTCAGTGGGGGTGAGTATCAGTACACTACTGACCTGCTGGTTATAACTAACACACACACCTACACTTACACACACACTTACACACACCTGTTTGTACTGAAATATTGTTGTCTGACTCAGCAGAAAGTCAACAAAGACAGGAAAGTGAAAGTAACTGTGTGTGTGTGTGTGTGATTTACTCTCACGTTATTTCTTTACTAATTAGTGTATATTTTTGTATTATTCAATGCATTAATACTTTTTATATTAATATCAGAATTTAATTCTGTTTTTGTTTCTAAATATTGTTTAGAAACAAATAAATATTGTACCTGGTCGTTAGCATGCATGCTAACTGTTTAACACCACCTTCTGGAATATTTCTTCTTTTCTGAAACACAGTCAGGGTAAACATTCTCAATATTGTTTTTAAGGAATATTTTTGTTATGTTTTAAGTAAAGCTTTATTCAATTGGGATTTTATGTATTAATTATATCCAAGTTTTATTTAGAAATTTTTTCAATTTTATTTAAAACTATTAACGAGGTAGTGATGGTTTACTGTTATCTAATAAGTATTTTATTCACCAATTATGTCATTAATTTTGACTCCATTCATTTAATCAGTAATTTTGTGATTTTTATTATTTTTGTTTTAGATTTTAATTATATCACGTGTGTGTGTTTTATGAGGGGGAGAGAGACCGGTATTGTGTAAACTCTGCATGGTCTCACGCTCGCTCTGCTGGGGTGTTCAGATCAAACACTGTTAAATTTTCTGTGGCTGCTCTGTCAGTGAGGCTGTCGAGGTTCCTGGACGCTCTGTGACGCAGCGGAAACGGGCAGCTCGGAGTTCATTCACACAGCTTCATCATGTAAACTCAATTTAAAGGAGACACAAAGCAAACGTCCTCTGGTATCTTTGCGCCGACTGACCAGAAGTTGGGATTAAGTTCAGCTCATGAAATGTTTGAAATGTGAAAGTAAAAAATGATTGATGAAGGAAAATAGTGAAGAGTTATAACAGCCTGTGAGAAAATAAACTAATGGTATGAACTAATTCTAGTTGTGTGTGTGATGTTGATGTGAAGTCAGATTTCAACATGACGCGTGTAGAACGTGTTGACTCACCCTGGTCTTTCAGGAATATTTAACGGTACTTTCTGTGGAGCTGATGTTAAAGTAGCTGAGGTTCAGGTTCTGGTTGAAGTTCAGCGTTTGATTCCTGTAACTGGTCACATGGGTGGAGTTTTGAGCCACTGAATTGTGTTCCTGATTTAAAAACAAGTGTTCTAGAGTGAAACTGTTGCCTATAAATCATGTTCCAAACAGGGACGCATTTATAAATAATAAAGAAACGTGCCAATTATTCATTTCTCCTCCACTATTCCGGGGAACAGTTTGAATGGAACTAAAACTTATGTGACTGTGTTCTCTCGTGTTCTATAGAGCGGAGATTCTGATTGGTTTCTGCCCAACTATGTCCTAGATCGTTTACCATAAAGTTGCCTGAACTTGAGCTTTATTCTGACGCCTCACTGCCCAAGGCGTGTTGCCAACTGCAGTTCCCCTGCTCACTGCCGGGAGGTGCTGGAGCTCATCGGATATGAATGCATTCCGGTCGCTTTGACACTCTCACCACTTTTGGACTGGAAGGCTGCTGAAGAACACTGAACTCAGGGTCATGTTTAGGGAACCGGTTTGAGACGATGTTTGCTTTGTGTCCTAGTCTGTTATCATGCTGGAAGTGGACTTTAGAAGAAGATGCAACAAGAGGTGCAACAACAAAGAATACTCAAATGCACTGTGGCATTCAGGTGAAGACGGATTGGTATTAACAGGCCAAAGCATGTCAAGAAAACATTCCCTACACCATTACACCACCTCCATCACCAACCTGGACTAAACCAGCTCCAACCAGTCTGGCTGTTCTCCGCTGAGCTTCTCAACAAGGCCTTTATCTACACAACTGCATGAATGAGTAATAAAGTGAACCGTGAGTGGATAACTTACAGTACAGTGGTGTGTGTGTGTGTGTGTTGCAGGTCTGGGCTTTAACATTGTGGGCGGAGTTGATCAGCAGTATGTGATGAATGACAGTGGGATCTATGTGGCAAAGATCAAAGAGAACGGCGCAGCGGCACTTGATGGCCGACTGCAGGAGGGTGACAAGATCCTTGCGGTAACACACGCCTTTTCAAATACCCTTACTGTAACACACACTGTACTGGAACGTTACTAATGTGTGTGTGTGTGTGTGTGTGTGTAGATAAATGGGCATAAGCTGGAGAATCTGTGTCATAGTGCAGCAGTGGAGTTGTTTCGTTCAGCAGGAGAGGAGGTCACACTGCACATCCAACAGAGGGTCAGTACACACACAGCGGAGTACAGGCATGTGTGTTTTGTGTCCCCCAAACTGGATTATCTTGTTAATCACATAACTGATACAGATTATAAACCTAAATCACTGTTGCTATGGTGATTGTGAGTGAGAGAAAGAGGTTCCACTGCTGTGATATCCAGTGACAAAACAGAGTACACAAGGACATGAGTTCTCGCTCAGACATAAACACAGTGCTCTTGTTTACTCGTCAGTGAGACGGAGACGCTTCAGTCGGCGTGTGAATCTGAAATGATCCGCGCTTTTCGTCTCTGATGTGAACGGATGGACATCAGGCTTTAATTTGGCTTTTTCCTTAAGTCTCCATGACCTTCAGAGTGCTTCTTCTGAGACAGACTTTTCAAGCAGTGTAACACTCAGAGGAAAGCGCTGTCCGCCCTCTTCTACATCCATGAGTTCGCAGAATCCTAAGATTGGCTAATGACACTGTGATTGACAGGGGAGAGTGAGTATGCTCCTCCCATTGTCAGGATTCAAGCTTCTGTTTTCCACACAAGATCTCTTTCACACACTTGTTGTTGTGAGCCAATAGCAGAACAGCGTTGGTGGGATGTGGGTGGTCCTTTGTAGGTTGTCGTTAAGTCGCATGTGGAATTTCCAGTTGGCGGACCGTTTCCCTCCAAGCTGCGTTTCTCTCCTCCATTCTAAATCTCTCCATCCAGTCCTGAATATTATCCTGGAATGTTATTCTTTTCCTTCCTGTTCTTTCTTTCCTTCTCCCTTTCCAAAGAGTAAATCTGTGAAGGTGTTATTTCCTCGTGTGATGTGTCCACTGTATGCTCCTGTCAGCATCATGAGTTTCTCTCATAGTTTCCGTGGTCTATCAGTTGTGGACCAAACCCTCTCATATGAAGCTTGCTCAGTCCCTGTGGCAAAAACGCCATGTTTCAAAGGCATTCATTATTTTCACGTCATCCTTTTTCAGGGTCCGTGTTTCTGATCCGTAGCTCAGAACTGGCTCTACAGAACATCCAAGGAACCGGGTTCTCCTTTGTAGAACGATCTTGCGGTTGTAGAATAAGTCTTTTATGAACTGCATTTTGGTCACGAATGTCGTCCTTCTAATCTCCATTTCACATCGCCATCATCAGCCAGACAACGGCCGAGACGTCCACGCTCTCACGTGTTCTTTATCCTGTATGTTCACTTGTACCTTCGCCCTTAAGAAGTCGTCTTTAATGGTTAATTTGCTGACAGCTGTGATTTTTCATTTTCTTGGGTTGATTTTTAATCTGTACCCTATAATTCTTTTTATTCACCTTGTTAAAGAGTTTATTCACTGTCTGCTAATAGGGCTGTGTCATCTGCATACCTGAGATAATCGCCTCCAGTTTTCAGAATAAACCCTGCCTCCTTTCCGTTTTCATTGTCACATGCACTTACTGTCTGTCTTTTGAACGATTGTGTCGTCTAACCTGCTCTCTGTGTGCGTCCTGTCCCACAGCCTCCTCACAGCTCTAACGGTCCTCTGGGTTCGCGTCCCGATGGAGACTCATCTTCGTCCCTGCCGGCTCTGGCTCTGCTCGGTGCAGTTCTGGCTGCGGCGGCCATCACAGTCTTCGTCTTGTACAGGCGTCCTGGAGGCTTCAGGAGACACACACCCTTTTAATTGCACACTCACCATGAACTTCCTCTCGCTGAGGGGCAAAAAATAAAGCAGGGAAAAGTGCAGAGCTGCAGGAGGTGGAGTTCAGCCTCCATTCAGATTCATATTAATCAGAAAAACGCAAATAAAAATAATGCTAATCACAGTAGCCATAAACTTTAGCCACACACATGGTTAAACATAAACCTGAATCTGTCAGTAAGTCCTGTCCCCACAGAACTGAGACCACGTAGCCACAACAGAGTGATGACGTTAAAGTGTAAATATGTGGATAGTGAATCACCATGGAAATGAGAGATTTATTTCAATTCTCACTTTGGAACTTCTGCTGATCAGGTGTGAAGAAAGAGTTAGGGTGGAAGGACTCCTAGGTGTGGTTGGTTGACAACTCTGGGCTAAGGGGCGGAGCTTTGGTTTAACTTAAATCAATCACCAACTGTGACAGTTTTTGTTGATGGTAATAAATTCTGTTGCTGTAAATTTGTTTGACAAAAAATTTTATTGTGGGGCATGCAAACATTTGCACTAGATCATGATGTAAGTGAGTTGTACAGCACTTAACCAGCTCACTCTTCCTCCAACATTAGCAGCTAACATATTGTTTGCTACAGCGTGTTGGGTGAGCTGAGTTCCGGTGATGTCACACAAATATATGTGCTGATTGTGTCGCGTAAGCTCCACCCAGTTGATCAGGTTGTGACGTAAAGCTCTGAGAGTCAAAGTGGGAGCGATGGAGGAGGGTGAAAAGAATCATGTCACAAAAAAATGCAAATTCCTTCAGCAGGAATCAGTTGTTTGTGTCTGAGTAAACAGTTAGGGGTGGGGGTGGGGGGGTCAACACGGGTCGGTGTGTTCATTTCTTGAGCAGATTCCTGTTTGTCCTGAGTGTGTAAGAGAATGAATCTATGCTGCCCCCTGCAGACTGAATTGTACATATGAATATAATGATGGACTCAGTCCAATTTGTGGGTGTAAAAGTATGTGAAAAATTAAATGCCCCCTGTTCATCTGGAGAGAAAACACACGTATTGGTGAAGGTTTGATGTTGGACTGATGGTGTGAAAGTGCACTTGTAAGTTGATGTAAATAAATAATAATCACCATGGCCTTGCTGTGAGAAAACACACACACTGGGAGGTGGCTGTGTTTTTCATTTACACAAAAGGAAGGGGGTGTGAGGGGGGACTGAGGGAGGTTGGGGAGGAAGGGGAGGGACTGAGGAAGGGAGTGAAGGGGGACTGAGGAAGGGTGATTGAAGAGGGACTGAGGAAGGGTGAGGGAAGGGACTGAGGAAGGGTGAGGGGGGACTGAGGAAGGGTGAAGAGACTGAGGAAGGGTGAAGAGACTGAGGAAGGGTGAGGGGAGGGACTGAGGAAGGGTGAAGAGACTGAGGAAGGGTGATGGGAGGGACTGAGGAAAGGTGGGGGGACTGAGGAAGGGAGTGAAGAGGGACTGAGGGGAGGAAATGGGGACTGAGGGGAGTGAAGGGGGACCGAGGAAGGGTGAGGGGAGGGACCAAGGAAGGGTGAGGGGAGGGACCGAGGAAGGGTGGGGGGGGACTGAGGAAGGGTGGGGGGGACTGAGGAAGGGAGTGAAGAGGGAGTGAGGGGAGGAAATGGAGACTGAGGGGAGTGAAGGGGGACCGAGGAAGGGTGAGGGGAGGGACCGAGGAAGGGTGAGGGGAGGGACCGAGGAAGGGTGGGGGGGGACCGAGGAAGGGTGGGGGGGACTGAGGAAGGGAGTGAAGAGGGAGTGAGGGGAGGAAATGGAGACTGAGGGGAGTGAAGGGGGACCGAGGAAGGGTGAGGGGAGGGACCGAGGAAGGGTGAGGGGAGGGACCGAGGAAGGGTGAGGGGAGGGACTGAGGAAGGGTGGGGGGGGACTGAGGAAGGGTGGGGGGGGGACTGAGGAAGGGTGGGGGGGACTGAGGAAGGGTGGGGGGGACTGAGGAAGGGAGTGAGGGGAGGAAATGGAGACTGAGGGGAGTGAAGGGGGACCGAGGAAGGGTGAGGGGAGTGAAGGGGGACCGAGGAAGGGTGAGGGGGAGTGAAGGGGGACCGAGGAAGGGTGAGGGGAGTGAAGGGGGACCGAGGAAGGGTGAGGGGAGTGAAGGGGGACCGAGGAAGGGTGAGGGGAGTGAAGGGGGACCGAGGAAGGGTGAGGGGAGTGAAGGGGGACCGAGGAAGGGTGAGGGGAGTGAGGGGGGACCGAGGAAGGGTGAGGGGAGTGAGGGGGGACCGAGGAAGGGTGAGGGGAGTGAGGGGGGACCGAGGAAGGGTGAGGGGAGTGAAGGGGGACCGAGGAAGGGTGAGGGGAGTGAAGGGGGACCGAGGAAGGGTGAGGGGAGTGAAGGGGGGCCGAGGAAGGGGGGGGGAGGGGAGGGACTGAAGGGGAGGGAAGGGGGGGGAGGGAAGGGAAGGGTGGGGGGGACTGACTGAGGAAGGGTGGGGGGACTGACTGAGGAAGGGTGAGGGGGGACTGAGGAAGGGTGAGGGGAGGGACTGAGGAAGGGTGAGGGGAGGGACTGAGGAAGGGTGAGGGGGGACTGAGGAAGGGTGAGCGGGGACTGAGGAAGGGTGAGGGGAGGGGACTGAGGAAGGGTGAGGGGAGGGAATGAGGAAGGGTGGGGGGAGGGAATGAGGAAGGGTGGGGGGAGGGACTGAGGAAGGGTGAAGAGACTGAGGAAGGGTGAGGGGGGACTGAGGAAGGGAGTTAAGAGGGACTGAGAAAGGGTGGGGGGGACTGAGGAAGGGAGTGAAGAGGGACTGAGGAAGGGTGAGGGGGGACTGAGGAAGGGTGAAGAGACTGAGGAAGGGTGAGGGGAGGGACTGAGGAAGGGAGTGAAGGGGGACTGAAGAAGGGAGTGAAGGGGGACTGAGGGGAGGAAATGGGGACTGAGGAAGGGAGTGAAGAGGGACTGAGGGGAGGAAATGGGGACTGAGGGGAGTGAAGGGGGACCGAGGAAGGGTGAGGGGAGGGGAGTGAAGGGGGACCAAGGAAGGGTGAGGGGAGTGAAGGGGACCAAGGAAGGGTGAGGGGAGTGAAGGGGGACCGAGGAAGGGTGAGGGGAGTGAAGGGGGACCGAGGAAGGGTGAGGGGAGTGAAGGGGGACCGAGGAAGGGTGAGGGGAGTGAAGGGGGACCGAGGAAGGGTGAGGGGAGTGAAGGGGGACCGGAGGGGAGGGAAGGGGGACTGGAGGGGAGGGAAGGGGGACTGGAGGGGAGGGAAGGGGGACTGGAGGGGAGGGAAGGGGGGGAGGGGGGGGAGGGAGGGAAGGGTGGGGGGGACTGAGGAAGGGTGGGGGGACTGAGGAAGGGTGGGGGGAGGGACTGAGGAAGGGTGGGGGGAGGGACTGAGGAAGGGTGAGGGGGGACTGAGGAAGGGTGAGGGGGGGGACTGAGGAAGGGTGAGGGGAGGGACTGAGGAAGGGTGAGGGGAGGGACTGAGGAAGGGTGAGGGGGGACTGAGGAAGGGTGAGGGGAGGGACTGAGGAAGGGTGAGGGGAGGGACTGAGGAAGGGTGAGGGGGGACTGAGGAAGGGTGAGGGGGGACTGAGGAAGGGTGAGGGGGGACTGAGGAAGGGTGAGCAGGGACTGAGGAAGGGTGGGGGGAGGGACTGAGGAAGGGTGAGGGGGGACTGAGGAAGGGTGAGGGGGGGGACTGAGGAAGGGTGAGGGGAGGGACTGAGGAAGGGTGAGGGGGGACTGAGGAAGGGTGAGGGGAGGGACTGAGGAAGGGTGAGGGGAGGGACTGAGGAAGGGTGAGCAGGGACTGAGGAAGGGTGAGGGGAGGGAATGAGGAAGGGTGGGGGGACTGAAGAAGGGTGAGGGGAGGGACTGAGGAAGGGTGAGGGGGGACTGAGGAAGGGTGAGGGGAGGGACTGAGGAAGGGTGAGGGGGGACTGAGGAAGGGTGAGGGGAGGGACTGAGGAAGGGTGAGGGGAGGGACTGAGGAAGGGTGAGGGGGGACTGAGGAAGGGTGAGCAGGGACTGAGGAAGGGTGAGGGGAGGGAATGAGGAAGGGTGGGGGGAGGGACTGAGGAAGGGTGAAGAGACTGAGGAAGGGTGAGGGAGGACTGAGGAAGGGAGTTAAGAGGGACTGAGAAAGGGTGGGGGGGACTGAGGAAGGGAGTGAAGAGGGACTGAGGAAGGGTGAGGGGGGACTGAGGAAGGGTGAAGAGACTGAGGAAGGGTGAGGGGAGGGACTGAGGAAGGGAGTGAAGGGGGACTGAGGAAGGGAGTGAAGGGGGACTGAAGAAGGGAGTGAAGGGGGACTGAGGGGAGGAAATGGGGACTGAGGAAGGGAGTGAAGAGGGACTGAGGGGAGGAAATGGGGACTGAGGGGAGTGAAGGGGGACCGAGGAAGGGTGAGGGGAGGGGAGTGAAGGGGGACTAAGGAAGGGTGAGGGGAGTGAAGGGGACCAAGGAAGGGTGAGGGGAGTGAAGGGGGACCGAGGAAGGGTGAGGGGAGTGAAGGGGGACCGAGGAAGGGTGAGGGGAGTGAAGGGGGACCGAGGAAGGGTGAGGGGAGTGAAGGGGGACCGAGGAAGGGTGAGGGGAGTGAAGGGGGACCGAGGAAGGGTGAGGGGAGTGAAGGGGGACCGAGGAAGGGTGAGGGGAGTGAAGGGAAGGGGGACCGAGGAAGGGGGAGGGGAGGGAAGGGGGACTGGGGGAGGGCAGGGAAGGGGTGAGGAAGGGGAGGGAAGGGGGAGGGGAGGAAAGGGAGTGAAGAGGGACTGAGAAAGGGTGGGGGGGACTGAGGAAGGGAGTGAAGAGGGACTGAGGAAGGGTGAGGGGGGACTGAGGAAGGGTGAGGTGGGACTGAGGAAGGGTGAAGAGACTGAGGAAGGGTGGGGGGACTGAGGAAGGGTGGGGGGACTGAGGAAGGGAGTGAAGAGGGACTGAGGAAGGGTGAGGGGGGACTGAGGAAGGGTGAAGAGACTGAGGAAGGGTGAGGGGAGGGACTGAGGAAGGGTGGGGGGACTGAGGAAGGGAGTGAAGAGGGACTGAGGGGAGGAAATGGGGACTGAGGGGAGTGAAGGGGGACCGAGGAAGGGTGAGGGGAGTGAAGGGGGACCGAGGAAGGGTGAGGGGAGTGAAGGGGGACCGAGGAAGGGTGAGGGGAGTGAAGGGGGACCGAGGAAGGGTGAGGGGAGTGAAGGGGGACCGAGGAAGGGGGACTGGGGGGAGGGGAGAGGAAGGGGGACTGGGGGGAGGGGAGAGGAAGGGGGACTGGGGGGAGGGGAGAGGAAGGGGGACTGGGGGGAGGGGAGGGAAAGGGGGGTGGGAGGAAAGGGGGTGAGGAAGGGGAGGGAAGGGGGTGAGGAAGGGGAGGGAAGGGGGTGAGGAAGGGGAGGGGAGGGGGGGTGAGGAAGGGGAGGGGAGGGGGACTGAGGAAGGGGAGGGGAGGGGGACTGAGGAAGGGAAGGGGAGGGGAGGGGAGGGGAGGGGGACTGAGGAAGGGAAGGGGAGGGGAGGGGAGGGGGACTGGGGAAGGGGAGGGGAGGGGGACTGAGGAAGGGAAGGGGAGGGGAGGGGGACTGAGGAAGGGGAGGGGAGGGGAGGGGGACTGAGGAAGGGGAGGGGAGGGGAGGGGGACTGAGGGAGGGGAGGGGGACTGGGGGAGGGGAGGGGGACTGAGGAAGGGGAGGGGAGGGGGACTGAGGGAGGGGAGGGGAGGGGAGGGGGACTGAGGGAGGGGAGGGGAGGGAAAGGGGACTGATGGTGATGATACACGGGGCAACTTTTTGGGCAATGTTGCCGAGCAAAGTTGCTGGCAACGGGCAACTAGGTGAGACACGGCAACTTTTCAGGGCAACAACAGTTAGCAACGGCAGTTTACAGTTAGCTAAAAAAAAATTGATGTCTTAATTTTTGCTGTGACCATTTAATCGAGCTGTCTGTTGTTTTTTAGAGCTTTGGTGAGGTAAATTCCTCCATATAGAATATTAAAATAACAACTTACTGGCGTAAAAACAGATGAGGAGTCTCTCCATCTCTTCACTCCACTGACACTGAGCGGCCGCCATATTTGTTTGAAATTTCTGATCCGAACCTCACCGGAGGTCACATGACTCGATACTCGCGTTCTGATTGGCTTATCTCAAAAAGTTGCCAGAGATTATCAAAACCATTCTGGTGATGATACACGGGGCAACTTTTTGGGCAATGTTGCCGAGCAATGTTGCTGGGCAATTGCGTTTTGACTCTTTTCTATTGAGATTGGGCAACATTGCTTCTTTCTGAATGGTTTTGATAATCTCTGGCAACTTTTTGAGATAAGCCAATCAGAACGCGAGTATCGAGTCATGTGACCTCCGG